>NW_015166432.1:105420-131870 GCF_001447785.1 Gekko japonicus | reverse complement strand
TGTGTTGCTCTTCCAGTGACAGGAAGGCTTGGAGGGAGTCCTACCGAGCCCCATCTGGGAGGAAGCAGATTATTCTACTTGGTTGGGAGCCCAAAGAGATCCTAATTGTGGACCCCCCACCTCAACATTATGCCCAGAGGTTAAAATGAGAACAGCTGAAACGATTTTGTAGATAGCCAGTTTGGTGTAGTGGTTAAGTGCGCGGACTCTAATCTGGGAGAACCGGGTTTGATTCCCCCATTCCTCCACTTGCACCTGCTGGATGACCTTGGGCAAGCCGTAGTTCTGTCAGAGCTTTACTCTCGAGGACAGTTCTGGAAAGAGCTCTCTCAGCTCCACCTACCTCACAGGGTGTCTGTTGTGGGGAGGGGAAGGGAAAAGGAGTTTGTAAGCCGCTCTGAGACTCCGAGTGAAGGGCAGGGTATAAATTCAATCTCTTTTTCTTCTTCTTCATCCTCATGACAATGACGTTTTGCGCATTTTGTGCTTTTTACACTCCCTCCTTCTCTAGGATGGACTTCTAACTTCAGTAGCTGGTAGCTCTGCACAGTTGACACGAAGCCACTGCTATCAATGCACCATAATGCTGACTAGGACCCTGTGCAATAGCCAAACATGAACTAGAAATATGAGCAAACAATTCTGTGGCCTGTTTGAGAGCCAGCGTGGTGTAGTGGTTAAGAGTGGCGGGTTCTACTGTGGAGAACCAGGTTTGATTCCCCACTCCTCCTCCCCATGAAGCTTGCTGGGTGACCTTGGGCCAGTCACAATCCTCTCAGAACTCTCTCTCCCCCACACACCTGTCTCACAGGGTGCCTGTTGTGGGGAGAGGAAGAGAAGGCGATTGTAAGCCACTCCGAGATGCATGAGGCCTGCTGGGTGAGCCAGTCCCAGTCCCCTCAGAACTCTCTCAGCCCCACCTACCTCACAAGGTGCCTGTTGTGGGGAGAGAGAAGGAAGGGAAGGCGATGGTAAGTTGTTTTGAGATCCCTTAAGGTAGTGAAAAGTGGGGTATAAAAACCTACTCTTCTTAATGAAATGTGAGTCTATATAATATTCAGATTAAAATATTTAAACCACTAATCTGAAATTTAATTTTCTAAATATTTCTACTGTGTTCGGTCGACCTATCACAAGCAAAAGGGTGCATGAGATCCTAAGAAAGTGAGGCAGCCAGGCCCACGTGAGCCTGTCTTGAATTCCACCTCTGTGCCCTCTCTTTTCACACTTAGTCTCACTTTAGCTAATAACCCCATTGTTCTTTTAGCAAAAATTTTCTGCCAACACCCCTACCATGGGACTGTGACATTTTTGTTCTGGAGTACTTGGCCAGAAAGATGAGCAGGCCACTGCTGTGTACATTGCAGGTCACCCCAGCATCACACACCACTCTATGGTGCAGAATCATGCCTCTGCTGATCTTGGAGTTAAATGTGGACTACACTGGCCATTTCCACCAGTTTCCCCTTCTCACAGCAGAATCCCCTCATAAGAACATAAGGCGAGGCCTGCTGGATCAGACCGGCGGGTCCATCTAGTTCAGCATCCGGTCTCACACAGTGGCCAACCAGTTCCTTTGGAGGGCCAACTACAGGGCATAGAGTAAGGTCGCCAGGTCTTACCTGGCTACTGGCTGGGGGGGGGGCTCCCTCTTCGTCCCCTGAAGTTTTCGGCACGTGCACTTTGCGCTCATGCCACGATGACGTCACCAAGAAGTGACATCAATGCGCAGGGCACGTTGTGGGTGGGATGCTCTATCATTTGAGGAAGGACTCTATGGTAACCATAGAGTTTTTTCCTCAAACAATGCAGCACCCCCCCTCGCAACGTACCCTGTGTGATGATGTCACCTCCGGATGATGCCATTGCGCCAAGCATGTTGGCACAGATGGGGCTCTTTGGGGGTGGAGTTCCCCCCGCCGGCTGGATCAGTGATGGCGGATTGAGGGCCCTGAAAGCGGGTAAACCCCTGCCCCTGACAGGGGAATGGCAATCCTAACATAGAGGCCGAGGCCGTCCCCTGATATTGCCTCCTGGCACTGGGATTCAGTGGCTTAGTGCCTTTGAATGTGGAGGTTCCCCTCAGTCGCCATGGCTAGTACCCATTGATAGACTTATCCTCCATGAATCTGTCTGATCCCCTTTTGAAGCTGTTTATTCCTGTGACCATCACGACATCAAGTCTGCTCTCTGCCACAAAGCTCACCAGGTGATTTGGGACCAGGCATGCTTTTTTAGCCTAGCAAAGATGAAGAGGAGAGAATCTTGAGCTCTTTGGGGGGGGGGGGAAGGTAAAGGTAAAGGTTCCCTTGCTCGAAAGCCAGTCGAATCCGACTCTAGGGTTGCGGTGCTCATCTCTGTTTCAAAGCTGAAGAGCCAGCGCTGTCCGAAGACGTTTCCGTGGTCATGTGGCCGGCATGACTAAACACCAAGGCACACGGAACGCTGTTACCTTCCCACCGAAGTGGACCTATTTATCTACTTGCAATTTCTTGCTTTCGAACTGCTAGGTTGGCAGGAGCTGGAACTAGAGACGGGAGCTCACTCCGTCATGCGGCGCACTTGGGTCTCGAACTGCTGAACTACCGACCTTCCACAGCCTGCAGTTCAGCGTCTTAACCACTTGAGCCACCGCAGCGCCTCCTTGGGGGGAAAGTGGGATACAAATCTTATAAATAAATTATTGCCGCTTCATCAGCCAGTTCTGTGATTTTGCTTGAGGGCCAGGATCAAGAATTTGGAAAGCCAAGATTTATCCATAATGTTTTTCATTTTAATTTTTGGCTTGTTTGTTTACATTATGTATAGTCTGTCTTTCTCACTGCCACTGAAGGCCAGAGCAAGTCAATACGATCAACGGCATGGGACTTTCAACAGACGGTGCAACAGGATTTGGACTGTGGAAATCAGAAGTCAAGCAGAAATCTGAAAACAGAACTGAAGCATAGCGTAAGCATTCACATGACACATGAAGCGGCACAAAATCGACATTGTATGATCCAGCTTACAGCAACGGGCAGAACAAGCCAAGTTTACCTAAATGAATGTTGTTTTTTCTTTGTTTTGTTTTTACTTTTTTTTAAAAAAAGTTCTGAAGGCTTGACAGGGGTCAAACTAATTATCGAGCCACATCAGTTGCCACAGTGAAGGCTTTGGGTCCTCATAGCAGGAGATACACTTTGTGGTACCCCTTTAAATGGTTTTAGCAACAGCCTTTGATCCTTTCACGGTACTATTGGGTTTTGGAAATTTAACAGGAGAGGAGATTACAAAGCCTAGACAGCCTGTTTTTCTTTTCTCCCCCCCCACCCACATCCCCGTCCCTTTTTTTGTTTGTTTGTCATTTCAGCCGTTCCTAGACCTTCGGTGTCTCACTGAAACAACCAAGTAAAAGGGAAACGATTTAGGCTGTTTGTTTGCGTACCGTTTGTCGAACTCCATTGCTACTGGCAATTTCTTTAATTAGTGTCTGTGCCAGTGTGGGATGACTGTGTGCCCAGGAAGCACAGGGTAAACCAGCTGCCTTTAATCTCCCACTACCCGATTCGAGAAGACATACTGGGTAGACTCGCCTCTGTCGGAGTGCGCTTTTGTTCGGCTTTCTTGGCTGGGCAAGAAACAGTCACGTCATTATTTATGATTAATTCCTGATTCAGCCCTATTCTTTGGATGAGAAACAAAAGTGGGGGGAAATATAATTAACTCTATAAAGTACGGCGCGTGGTGCAGATGGGCAGCCATGCTGGGATGAGCCAGACACGCACATCGCACTAGGGCCATCTTATTGGGACTCTTTTTCATTACTCTTTTTCATTTGCTCTTGGTTTTGTGCGTTGTCGTTGCGGGCCTTTCTGCTGCCTCCATTTCCCCCAGTTTGTTTTCTTTATTCCACCGTACTCCCTTTGTAAACCATTTATGGGCTCTCGAGACACCATCCATGATAAAATGTTTTTTAATACCTGCCTAATGTTCACAGAGGAGCTGCGGCGGCTCAAGTGGTTAAGACGCTGAACTGCAGGCTGTGGAAGGTCGGTAGTTCGGCAGTTCGAGACCCGAGTGTGCCGCATGACGGAGTGAGCTCCCGTCTCTAGTTCCAGCTCCTGCCAACCTAGCAGTTCGAAAGCAAGAAATTGCAAGTAGATAAATAGGTAGCACTTCGGTGGGAAGGTAACAGCGTTCCGTGCGCCTTGGTGTTTATTCATGCCGGCCACATGACCACGGAAATGTCTTCGGACAGCGCTGGCTCTTCGGCTTTGAAACAGAGATGAGCACCGCAACCCTAGAGTCGGACTCGACTGGCTTTCGAGCAAGGGAACCTTTACCTTTACCTTTAATGTTCACAGGGTACAATTGATGTCACATAGCCTTCCGCTCTGTGTACAGAATGCAGAATCTTTCTGCATTTCTCTTTGTTCGTGGAATCCCTTCCAGCATTGAGAAGATCATTCCAATGGTCACGGAACCCATATAGGGATACCAGCCTCCAGGTGTGTTAAATACTGGGTTCTGGATGCATTGCAGTGAAACAGCTCTGCTTTATTAAGTGATTTCAGGAACACTACAGGAAAAATTCCTGGGCATCTGCCCTGTTTTTAAGCATGCAAACACCACACTCCAAATACACCCCACTCCCAACGACAGGCTATTTACACAACGCTATTATTCTATTGGTCTACTCCAGGATCCTCGCCAGCTATTGTTCAGGGGAAACGAGCTCAACCAGATCCAGGTACTAGTTCAGGGATGAGTCATACTCAGTACACAACAAGGTGGGACCTAAGGATCCCCTGGAATTACAGCTCATCTCTATTCTATAGAGATCAGTTCCCCTGGAGAAAATGTAGGTTTTGGAAGGTGTCCTCCATGGCATTGTACCCCACTGAGGTCCCTGTCCTCCCCAAGCCCCACCCCCAAATCTCCAGGAGTTTCCCAACATGGCAGTGGAAACACTACCACCACCATTCCCACTGGTGGCCAGGGAGGACCTGGCAACTCTCAACCTGTGCAGAGGAATAGCTACATGGGAGCGGGAGTGAGTAAAGAGGCTGGTTTCATTCCCTTGTTGCTCCAATCCACTGAATTGCATGACTGTTCCTCTGCATGGATCCCATGATCCCCAGGAATGATCTTTCCAGGGGTCAGAAATGTTGGCGGAGTTGTAGGTATGCAGTAAAAGGGAGCACAAGCTGTTTAAAGAATCATGTCAGTTTATTAAGAAGAGAACAAACTTTGTAAGAAAGAGGAGAAAGAGAAGTCTGTTTAACTAGCTAGGAGGGACTCAGCAGACTAACAGCAGAAGCAGGAAAGAGCCCTAACTGAGCCAATCAGGAGACAGGAAGGAGACTATTTGAAAACAGTAGGGAGTCCCGAATCTCACTATGCTAACTATTTCTCCCTTCTGCTGCCCCCTGCAGGATGTTCTTGTCATCTTCTTTATCTATGCACAATAGACCTTGCATATTCCAATAAGGGCTGCAGGAAAGGAGAGGAACATGGGAAAACTCTATTTGCCTTCTGAACATGAATGGTTGGATATGGACTGGTTTGAAAAAAGAGAAAAATGATACAAAAATGAAAATTCAAACATCGGATTCTCAGACAGAAGTAAAATCTATACAGGGATTTTCTAATGAAGATGATGGTGCTATGGAATTAAGCAGTACAGCTTTTTATCATCAGTGGTGGGGAGGAAGGAAACTCCAGCTAGGGTTGTCAGCCTCCAGGTGGGGCCTGAAGATCTCACGGAATTATGACTGATCTCCAGATGGCAGAAATCAGTTCCTTTGGAGTAAATTATTGCTTTTGAGGGTGGAATTTATGGCATTGTACCCCCAATGAGGTCCCTCCATTCCCCAAACCCCACCCTGACCAGGGTCCACCCCCAAATCTCCAGGAATATCCCAACTGAGAGTTGGCAACCCTAAGCCTCAAAGAACTCTGATTCTTAGGGATGTTGTGAATTTTGCCATGAACATGTTTGACTGTTGAACTTCTCATGTTCAAAAGTGGTGATCAGATGAGAGCCGATCACTTCAGTTGGTTCCTGGCGAGCAGTCGTGAACCAGTTTGCCTCGAGTTTTCCCAAAACTATGCATGCTCAAAGACACTGCCAGTTCAAATTGATTGACAGCTGTGACAGAGCCAAGTCCATCCCCTTTTTCATATCTGCCATTCCTCCCTGTATCCTGGTGCTCTAGAGAGAAAACCAGCAACAGGCAACCAGGACCCTTAGAACCCTCTCAGAGAGAAGGGAAGAAGAAGAGCAGGGAGAGGAGCCATTTAATTGATTTTTGATCAGATCGGGTTTAGAGGTTCCTTAGGCTAGGTAGGGATCTGTCTTCATTCTGGGCTGTTGGGTGTGGTGGCCAAGAATGGCACACACTGGGTAATGGCTCTCATACATAGTCTTTCAGGGTTGTTGGGATGCTGTGGGGCAGGCAGAGGTCTATGAGTTTTAAAAGTCTCTTGTGAAGAATTTAAAGAAGTAGGAAACCTGTGGAAAAAGTAACAGCTTTTTTAGTCCAAAGTAGTCTAGCAATTCCTAGCATTCAGTCTTTCTTTGAGAGCCAGTTTGGTGTAGTGGTTAGGGGTGCAGACTGTAATCTGGGAGAACCGGGTTTGATTCCCCACTCCTCCACATGCAGCTGCTGGTGTGACCTTGGGTCAGTCACAAGTTCTCTCAGAGCTGTTCTCTCATGAGCAGTCCTCGAAAGAGGTCTCTCAGCCCCACCTACCTCACAGGGTGTCTGTTGTGGGGAGGGGAAGGGAAAGGAGATGGTAAGCCACTCTGAGACTCCTTCAGGTAGTGAAGGGTTAGGGTATAAATCCCTCCTCCACCACCACCTCCTCCTCCTTCTTCTTTATTGTGCTTTTACATTTATAGTATTTATTGAAATGTGACCCACCCTGAGCCCGCTCGCAGGCATGGCGGGATATAAATATGAAAAATAAATAAATTCTCCTCCTCCTCTCTCCGGTGAAGAAACTTATCTCCATAACTTATTCTAAGTCCAATGGCATCTTTAAGACCAACAAAGCTGAGAGGATACCGTCACGCAGAGAATTAACTATAAAAGTGCAAGAGGTAGTTGAAATTGATAAACTAACTACAATTATAGAAAATAAGAATATGGATATATTTATAAATAGATGGAGAAGGTTTTACAAATGGACGAATGAAAACAAGATGTAATTCGATAAGCAGATGACTCTGTAGAGATACTGAGAAATGTAACATGTGTGCATGTTGAAATGCATATGAAAAATGTAATAAATATATTT
Organism: Gekko japonicus; assembly: GCF_001447785.1. Taxonomy (NCBI): domain Eukaryota; kingdom Metazoa; phylum Chordata; class Lepidosauria; order Squamata; family Gekkonidae; genus Gekko; species Gekko japonicus. Next base: position 124,589 of record NW_015166432.1, on the reverse strand, counting down.
TAAAAAAAAAAAAAAAAAGACCAACAAAGTTTAATTTTGGCCATAATCTTTTATGTGCATTTCTGAAGATGTTGTGCCTGCTCACAAAAACGTATACCCAGAATTAAACTTGGTCGGTCTTGAAGGTGCCACTGGACTCAAACTTTGTTCTTTTTGCAAAATTGTGAACCCAGCCCCGATCTCAATAGCCCAGTCTTGTTGATCTGGTCAGATCTTGGAAGCTAAGCAGGGTCAGCCTTTGTCAGTATCAGGATGGGAGACCAGGGTCGTGACTCAGAGGCAGGCAATGGCAAATCCACCTCTGAAGTCTCTCACCCTGAAAACGCCACCAGAGGTTGCCAATGATCAGCTGCAACTTGACAGAAAAGAAAAAGAAAAAGGTGTCCCCAATTCTGATCATGGCCACAATGAATAATCTGGGAGGCTGACGAGTCTGAGACTTTTCAATTTAGAAAATAAATTACTAAGGGAGGACATGATAGAGGTTTATAAAATTATGCACGGGATGGAGAGAGTTGACCAAGAGAATTTTTCTTCCTCCTCCAAAAGACTGGAACTGGAGGGCACCGACTCTGACCGATTTCCCACAAGCTGCTGTTCCGCGCTCGCTCTTCCCTTTGCCCCGATCGTACGTGTCAATTTCACACTATGTGCAATATGCCCCGCAGCTTTGCCCGATTTCTCCCACGTCTACTCGATCCTCAAAAAACAGGATTGAGTAGATGCGCGGGGAATCGGGTGAAGCTGCGGGGCAAAATGTGGCTGCGCAGCACATAGTGTGAAATTGACACGTACGATCAGGGCAAAGGGAAGAGCGATAGCGGAGCAGCGACTTGTGGGAAATCGGTCTCTTTCTACAGAGGGTAAATATTTCTTTACACAGAGACTGGTTAAAATGTGGAACTCGCTGCCAGTGGATGTAGTGATGGCTACAGGCACAGACAGCTTTAGATGGGCATTAGACCAATTCACGGAAGATAGTCTCTTGGTGGCTACTAGCTATGGTGACTAAGGTCCTCTCCGCACTTGGATCTCATCCCTGGTTTTATCAGAGTTCGACCCGTGACACAATGCCTTGCATATATCCCTGGTTATAACAGCATCCGTTTATCCCGGGGACAAGTGCGGGGTGAAACCAGGGTGACCTCAATGTAGTGTGGAAACAAAAAATACCTCAAGATAATTACAGGGGTGAACCCGAGTGTTGTGTAGAATGTAAATTTGGGGAAAGGGTTGAACTAGGATTTAAGATCTAGTGCAAAAAACTCCCTAAAAGGGGCTTCTTCATTCAGAGGCAGCCAGCCTCTGAATCCCAGAGCCAGGAGGCAATCTCAGGGGAAGGCCTCGGCCGCTTTGCCCTGTTGTTTGACCTCCAGAGGAACTGGTCGGCCCCTGTGTGAGACAGGATGCTGGACTAGATGGACCACTGGTCTGATCCAGCAGGGCTCTTTTGTTCTTATGTTCACTCCCATGTTGCCCACCTGGAGTTTGAGACAGGTGGTCTGGGGGCAGCTGAGTAGGGCGGGCATTTGTTGGAGGGGAGAAATTCCTTCTTGAATGTGCTTCCAAAGATATTTTGAGACTGTGAAAAGCAGGGGATGGAATAAATTATTCTTTATGCAAAACATCTTTACTGCAGAAAGAAATGTATGGAAAACAGCCCTGTCCAGGGCGACAGTGTTTGCTTGTATTTAGCTAGGCTTCTGCCCAACCAACAGACACACAACAGCAACAAGCCGGTTTAGGGTGCTATAAATAATCCACAGATCTGATGGCAGCCACCATATTCTGCAACTATTTGAGATGTTGTTCAGAAGGAGAAAGACCGAGCGAACAAAATGAAAACTTCCTGTTGAAAGCAAAAGGCTTGCTTCTGTATAACCAAATGCATTTACAGTGCCATCCTCTGCTGAGTTACACCCTTTATGCCTGTGGATGCTCCTTCGCTGGACGTTTTCAAGCGGAGGCTGGATGACCCTCTTTCGGGTATGTTGTAGGGCTATCTTTTGGCTATGCTCCTGCAGAGTGCAGGGGGTTGGACTAGATGACCTGCAAGGTCCCTTCCAACTCTAACATTCTATGATTCTGTTTATCAACTTGCAATTTCTTGCTTTCGAACTGCTAGGTTGGCAGGAACCGGGACCAGAGATGGGAGCTCACTCTGTCATGCGGCACCTGGGTCTCGAACTGCTGATCTACTGGCCTTCTGGTCTGCAGTTCAGCATCTTAATCACTTGAGCCACTGCAGACCCTTGGTTCATATACTTAAAGGTAAAGGTAAAGGTGTCCCTTGCTCGAAAGCCAGTCGAGTCCGACTCTAGGGTTGCGGTGCTCATCTCCGTTTCAAAGCCGAAGAGCCAGTGCTGTCCGAAGACGTTTCCGTGGTCATGTGGCCGGCATGGCTAAACACCAAGGGGCACGGGACGCTGTTACCTTCCCACCGAAGTGGTCCCTATTTATCTACTTGCAATTTCTTGCTTTCGAACTGCTGCAAATCCTTATCATTAGATGGTATACCTCAGGGGTCCCCAACATGGTGCCCCTGGGCACCATGGTGACTGCCAACACCTTTAGCGCTGCCCAGCAAAGGTTTTTAGCAAGTGGGCAGGGCCAGGTAGGGCCTTCACCCATCAGGGCTTCTGATGGGCCACTGGGATAGGGCCAGGACAGCCACATGAGCCACACCCTCTAGTGCTAGGAATCCCTCCTTCGTCAACTCTTCCTGCATATTTATTTATTTATTTATTTATTTATTTATTTATTTATTTATTTATTTATTATTAGAGCCAGTTTGGTGTAGTGGTTAAGTGAGCGGACTCTAATCTGGGAGAACCGGGTTTGATTCCCCACTCCTCCACTTGCACCTGGCCGGATGACCTTGGGCAAGCCATTGTTCTGATAAGAGCTGTCCTTGAAAAAGAGCAGTTTCTGTCAAGAGCTCTCTCAGCCCCGCCTACCTCACAGGGCGTCTGTTGTGGGGAGGGGAAGGGAAAGGAGTTTGTATGCTGCTCTGAGACTCCTTTGGGTAGTGAAGGGCGGGGTATAAATCCAATCTCTTCTCTTCTTCTTCTTATCAAATTTATACCCTTCCCTCCCCGCAAAGCGGGATATTGAAGCTATTTTACACACCCTTCTCCTAGGTTTGCTTTTACTCTTGCAAGAGTAAAATGTCCGACCGTCCACAGAATTAACAGGATGTTTTACATGAATTCCCTATTCAGACAGGCTTTGTGCCTGTGCACCTGCGGCTATCGAGACCCTGACCCACCTCCTCTTGTTTTGCCCTCACTGGTTAGCTTTTAGATCCTGCTGGATATATCCCATCTTAGCCAAACATCACCTTCCACTGGAGCCATGGGTGACCTCTTACTTATTGACGGACATCGACCCTGAAATTACCGCCCGGTAGCGAAATACTTAGCAATTATAATAGCACCGGAATGTAAATAATTGTTATAAAGAAGTCTTATTTAGTTTCCTGGATTCACAACTGTTAAACTGGGATCCAAATACTTATTAAATTCCATGTTGGAACCCAATTGAATTGTTTTACAGGTCTAAACTTTTATTTTTATTAAATAGTTTCTATAATTTGGACATTTTATGTATAACTAATTGACTGATGTGCACTTGTAACCTACTTAAATAAGAACATAAGATCGTATGAGAAGCCAATGTTGGATCAGGTCAATGGACATAGGAGGAGAACCAGAGAATCAGCTAGAGATACCGTTATGCTCCCCCCCCCCTCTATCCGGAACTCCTGCTCATAAGCAGGGCTCTTTTTGTAGAAAAAGCCCAGCAGGAACTCATTAGCATAATAGGCCACACCCAGCAACAGAAACTCATTAGCATATTAGGCCACACCCCTGACAGCACAGCTCGTTAGCACATTAGGCTGCACCCCCATGTTACCAGAAGTCTGGTCATCCAGTCACACCCACCTTTTGCTTCTTATTCTGTTTACCTTGTTTGTTGTCAAAACCCAGGGCTTTTTTGTAACAGGAACTCCTTTGCATGTTAGGCCACACACCCCTAATGTAGCCAATCCTAATGAGTTTCTGCTGTTGGGTGTGGCCTATTATGCTAATGAGTTCCTGCTGGGTGTGGCCAACTTGGGAGCCAGCCGGAACTCCGTTCCTGTGCATTCCTGCCCAAAAATAGCCCTGCTCATAAGTAATATCTGCCTCATTCCTATCCTCAGAACCCAGGACTTATCCCATCCCAGTATTTGCATACATTTTATAGATCTATGGTTTGGAGTTAAGGCTGCTAGCCTCTAGGTGGTGGCAGAAGATCTTCTGGGTTTACGATAGTTCTCCGGGCAACAGAGATCAGTTGCCCTGGAGAAAATGGCCACTTTTGGAAAGTGGACTCTATGGCATTGTACCCTACTGAAGTCCCTCCCCTTCCCAAACCCCGCCCTCCTCAGGCTCCACCCCCAAAATCTCCACGTAGTCCCCTACTTGGAGCTGGCAACCCTATTTGGGGTGTCAAGAGTTTTAAGCTCCTGTTAGAGCAATGGCAACGCTGCATGGTGACAAGTTGAATCCGTGGCCATCGTTGTGTTTCGTTATGCCAATCAGCCTTGCCTTCTCCCACGTAGGTCTGTGAATTAATTAAACGGTGGCACAACATGTATTTCTTGCTTATGCAGGTGTGAAATCTAGGGTTATAATTTTATTTACCACTTTATAGCGCCCTGGAAAAAAAGAAACAAACAGTAGCAAAAAAAGAGAAAGTTATAGCCGGGCCTTCAGAAGTCAATTTAATCTGTGCGCTTAACCATAAAGACAGCATCTGCTCTGCTAAATACAGGTGTTTTGTATCCTTGTCATTAATTGGAAGGGACATTATGTCATCATACATCAACAGTTAAAGTTGGCTTAAGTGCCACTTATCTCAGGTGCAATCATTAATCAGCTCCTTTTTGCCACGGCGCTTGCCGAACTGCGATTAGCAGGCATTTTATACAGTTTGACTATGACCCTTTTGGGTTTCCTTGCCGCGTTCTGAATGAACGGATGGGAAACATACAGCCACATAAGCCTAGTAGGCATGTATAATCTGTAAAGCGTTTGGAGTCACAAGAAAGAGGAAAAAAATCAGGATTTTAGGGGATCACCTAGATCAGGGGTCCCCACTGTATGACTGGAGTTAAGCTGCAGCGATCATTCTGTGGCTGGCTCCGCCTCCAGGGGCATCCATTTTAAGGCAGCCACTTTGTGGCTGCACCCACCATGCTGTGGCAGAATTCCACAGGTTCCTGCAGGCTCAGAAAGCGTAGAGTCCCCTGACCTAAATGTCTGGGGGGAGACTGAGATATATGCAGTATTTTCGTTATCAGTTCTGATAATTCCCTTTCCCCAAATTCTGCTGAATGATAGAAGTGTGGGAGATTTGGGGGGAGGGATCCTGGTGAGGGTGGAATTTGCAGAGAGGACAGACCTCAGCAGCCTCTGGCCTCCAAAATATTCATTTTCTCCAGAGGAACTAGATCCAGAGGAGTTAGCTGTATTCGTCTGTTGTGGCAAAATAGTAAAAAGCCCAGTTGCACCTTTAAGACTAACAAACTTTATTGTAGCATAAGCTTTCGAGAAACACAGCTCTCTTCGTTAGATGCATCTGACGAAGAGAGCTGTGTTTTTCAAAAGCTTATGCTACAATAAAGTGTGTTAGTCTTAAAGGTGCTACTGGGCTTTTTACTATTTTCCAGAGGAACTGATCTCTTTTGTCCAGAGATCGGTTGTCACTCTGGGAGGTCTCCTGGCCCCATCTGTAGGTTGCAAACCAAAGAAAGAGATCATGGGAAGGAAGTTGAAAAGAAGCAAACAACCGTGATGTATTATGCCAAAAAAAAAGTCTACAAAGACTAAAAATTTATTTTTCCAATATTCAGTTTACTGGAAGCAATTCAAATGCCATCTACACCAACGGATCATGCATATTATCTCGTTTCGTGTATAACTTTGTCAAAGTGAGTAGCGTTGAAATACAATAGTAATCCATTTGACAAACTCTCTAGTAGTAATTCATAGTGACACTCATGGTTTTGATGAGTGTCACTATGAGATACTACTAGAGAGTTTGTCAAATGGATTAATATTGTATTTCAACGCTACTCACTTTGACAAAGTTCTACACGAAACGAGATAATATGCATGATCCGTTGGTGTTGATGGCGTTTGAATTGCTTCCCATCTGGAGGTTGGCAACTCTAGATTGCGTTCAGCCTTTTAAATAACACTTCCGTCGGTGGAATGGCCATGGATCTTTCCCATTTCCCACTCCTCTCAGCACTGCTTTCCAAACGTTTGTTCTTTGGGGTAATGAGATCTTCATGGGCCTGCAGTCAGATGGCTATTAGTCCATGTGGATGTCTTGACCTTGTGAACTTTCCAGGGGTCCAAAAGACTGTGGGGAGAGGGGAATGCAGGAAAGATACGCTATTCTTGTGTTCATTGTGCATATGTACAAGATGCAAAATACTTAGCTGCAGTTCTGGGTCAGACCATCACTCCATAATGCTTATCATGCTTTTTTCTTGCTGTCAAATCCCATTAGAAAAGGTTTGACTCTCCCAACACCAAGTCACAGAACAGAATAATAGAATCATAGAGTTGGAAGGTAACTCCAGGGTCATCTACTCCAACCCCCTGCACAATGCAGGAAATTCACAAATACCCCCCCACACCCCCCCAGTGACCCCTGCTCCATGCCCAGAAGATGACAAAAAAAACCCCACCAGGATCCCTGGCCAAACTGGCCTGGAGAAAAATTACTTCTGGACCCCAAAGTGGCGATCAACATTTCCCTGAGCGTGTAAGAAAGGGCCATGAGAACTAAGCACTGATACAACCCTCCCTGCCCTCCCTCTCCTGCTCTGCCTACGTTTGCAGAATTGGCATTGCTGTCAAATGGCCATCTATGTTTGAAAACCTCGAAAGAAGAACATAAGAGAAGCTAATGTTGAATCGGGGCCAATGGCTTATCCAGTCCAACACTCTGTCACACAAAGGCCAAAAATACCAGGTGCCATCAGGAGGTCCACCAGTGGGGGCCAGGACACTAGAAGCCCTCCCACTGTTGGCCCCCCCAAGCACCAAGAAGACAGAGCATCACTTGCCCCAGACTGAGAGTCCCTATCTATACCTTGTGGCTAATAGCCACTGATGGACCTCTGCTCCATATGTTTATCCAATTCCCTCTTTACTTATTATATCATATTTGTTTTGTAGAGCCAGTGCAGTGTAATGTGTAGTGTAGCACAATGTTCTTTCTAAGCTGTGGAGTCTTGTGAGCGAGAGATTCTTGTCGTGCCCTGGGGTATCCCCTGGCCTTGGAGGAACACTCACGGTGTTGGCTGAGGGTTCCGGAGGGAAGCGAGTGCCTCAAACATGGAGGGTCGGGGAGTTTCGTTACACCCTGAGTCACCTTCCTAGGGGTCAACAGCCGCGTCTCCGTCTCTCTAGCTTACCTAGCCGGTCACCACCAATATCCTCCTCAACTCTCCTTGCTTCCCTCCTTTTATCCTCCTCCCGTCCCTTGGTAACACCCCCCCTTTCCCTTCCCAGTACTTTTACTGCTTCCTTAACCTGCCCGTCACCTCCTCTATCACCCCTATGGTGTGTTTCCCTCCTAGGCCCACCCTCTTGTGATTCCCCCTGGATCTCGCCCTGAGTCGGGGAGTATAGGGGAGTGGCCACTTCTGGTGAGCTTAAGGAGCCCGACGCCGTCTGCTGCAGCATCTCCAACCATTCTCCCTTGGGTAAGACCAGGCTTCTCCAGTCTCCTCGCACTCAGGACCGTGCGCGTCCCCCTTGCGTCGGCGACTGAGGAGATGAGCCTGTCTCCACCCTTTTCTCTGCCGTCTTTCTCCATGGAGGGAGTGGGGTGGGCCTTCCAAGGGCTCCTGGTTGTCCGCCTGCAATCTGTCCCATATGGCGGTGGCTGCAACCCTCGTTGCCCCATGAACCCCCTCCCCCGGGCGTTCCATCTTCTGGGGTACGCCGAGGGTCCGGCACGGGACAATTCTACTTTGTGAGCTTCTGGCATTAAAGCTGTGAGCAAGCAATTTGGCTACTCCATAAATCAGTTTGCTCTGGAGCCACCCTTCCTGAGCGAGGACAAAAATGTGTGATATGGAGGCTAAAAAACTGTGAGCTAGCTCACACTAACTCAGCTTAGAGGGAACACGGGTGTAGCGTAGTGGGAGAACCAGCCACAAATCTCCACTCTGTTATTGACTAACTTACATCATTCTCCTCTCCTCCATGGTATTTTTACAAACACCATGCAAGGTGGGTTAGGCTGAAATGATTGCTGCAGCTTAATTCGCACACATTCAGCCTAACCCACCTTGCATGGTTTTTGTAAGAATACCATGGAGGAGAGGAGAATGATGTAAGCTGTTTCAGGTGCCTACTGGGGAGAAAGGTGGGTATAAATGAAGTAAATAAAATGTTTAAAATGTCACAAAGAACAAGGGGCTGTGTTTAAAATAAATAATGCTTGTCTTCATGCTGCACACAGGTATGAATTGGACTGTGTGGCTAAGAGATGCTGTGAATGCCGCTAAGGACAGGTCACAAACAGCTCAGGTGTCATGAAGGTGGATTTATGGGGGAGACATAACTTATAAGAACATAAGAGAAGCCATGTTGGATCAGGCCAATGACCCACCCAGTGTCACACAGTGGTCAAAGCCCAGGTTCCATCAAGAGGTCCACCAGCGGGGCCAGAACTCCAGAAGCCCTCCCACTGTTGCCCCCCAAGCACCAAGAATACAGAACATCAGTGCCCCAGACAGAGTGTTCCATTTATACCTTGCAGCTAACAGCCACTGATAGACCTCTGCTCCATATGTTTATCCAGTCTCCTTTTGAGCCTGTCTATGCGTATAAGAATAAGAGGTTGGGATTCTACAAGACTGAAATCTAGTAACTCAGATTTCTAAGAGGAACAAGGGTGACCTTGCTGTTCACTTAGGTTCGATTCAGGGTACTTCACTTGATCTTTCTTTTTTTTTAATTTTTAGCTTTTTATAGGAAGGCAGAATAAAGAAAGGGGATAAGGGAAAAAGAGAAGATCTTGATGGGCAACCCGAATAATACCCTTACTCGCTAAACGTTTAATGACTTAACAAACATATTTTGTTACGGCAATGAAGAAACCTCGGGTGGAACTGGTGAACCCGTGGATTTGGGTAGCGCAGCCTCCCTGTCTCACCGGTGAAGCCTGGCATGCTCACGCCCTAAATTTGCCAGCCCATGCCGTTGCTGAAATGGCACTAATTCTCCTTGGAATGTCAGTGACTAATCAACAGCACAGCATGGGAGTAGAGGGGGGTTCCAGCAGCACATGTGTTAATGAATCACACCTTAGAACTCTGTTCCGCCCTCCCAACCTTCACTTAAAGGGTGAGGACGGAAAATTCTGCAAGGCATCAGAGAGACCTTTTCAAACCAGCATCCATCTAGCTGTGGCTAATTTATCTGCCGAGTATTAGGGTGAGAGTCGTTTTCAGTTCAAACAGAGTCGTGCTCTTTTAAACTATTACTTTGGCTGAACAAGTCATTTAGCGGGCTGTTATTGAACTTCTTTCCCCACAGTTGATTTGCTGAAGGACTAGATGGTAAGCTTGCCAACCTCCACTTGAGGCCTGGAGATCTCCCAGACTTACAACTGGTTTCCAGGCTACAGAGATCGGTTCCCCAGGAGAAGTTGGATGCTTTGGAAGTTGGGCTCCGTGGTGTTACAGCTCACTGAGGTCCCTCCCCTCTCCACACCTCACCCTCTCCAGGTTCCACCCCCAAATCTCCAGGAATTTCTCAGCCTGGAATTGGCAACGCCACTGAACAGGAAAGTGTACTGGTCTTAGTCCAGGCTGAGCTGAGAAAAATGAGAGTTAAGCGAATCCAGTTGCAAAGATCTCCAAATGGGAGGAATAATGCACAGACCAAGCCCAGCTGCAAGCAAAGGAAAGAGGGACTGTGTTCATACCCAAGGCTGCCACTGGGGGCAGTAAAGGGAAGGGAAGGCTGAAGATGCACCATGACTATGCCCTAAGAGGTGGCCAGCAGTGTCCCTGCAAGTTAACAGTGTGATCATCTTTCCTTTCTTTCCTTTGTACCCTTAGAAGCTCATTGATTCGTGAATCTGGAGCAGCAGAGAACACTTATTTCTTATTTTTTAGATGCAAGGGCTAAAAGGACTGAGACAAATTTTGCAATTGCTAGGGTGATCTTGGGACCCTTATCACTGAGCAAAAGAGCCAGGGTTTCCGGAGTATAGAGGGACAATTGGTTGAATAAAGGCTCAATATAGTAATCCCACATAATCTAAAAAAAAAATAAAAATCTGCGTTCCAGCAGGGTGCGAAAGGATGTATTAATCCTGTTAAGGCCACAAGGGCAAATTCTATCAGTTTAGGGCCTATTCAAAAATCTCCCTTGCAAAACCATTGTAGGTATAATGTTCAGTCTTGCAAAAAGTAAAGCTGTGCGATAACGTGGGACGGTAAGATACTACGTATAGGGGGGGCAAAGATTTTGGGTAAGAAAGACAAAAACAGGGGCGAGCATACTTTGTGGGCTGTGGTTTAATCGTATTGAATTTTATATTGTTGGACTGTATTTATATTGTTGGAACCCGCCCTGGGCCTGTCAAGGGGAGGGTGGGATAGAGATCCAAATAAACATAAACAGAATCAAACTACTATGGTCGATTTCCAGGACTCGGTTTTTGTTCAGAGAAAATGCTTTTGGTTTTGCCCCTCTCAAAAATATCATCAGTCGACATTCTAACTTCCATCAGTTTCTCATCCAGGGTTTTCATCCAAGTCGATTGGTGGGCATCCTGATTTAAAGTGGCTCACAAAGCATCTTCAGCACAGAGCTGTTTTAGTACGATCATCCTGTACTTATGCTTTTTGTGATTAGGGCTGGCCTGTAGTTCAGAGCACCTGCTTGGCATGCAGGAGGTCTCAGGTTCGATCTCCAGCGTCCAATATTGAAAGGATCAGGCAGTAGGTGATGGGAAAGACCTCTGCCTGAGATCCTGGAGCGCTGCCGCCAGACAGAGTCGACAATACTGAGTTTGATAGACCGACGGTCCGATTCAGTGTCAGGCAGCTTCATGCCTTCCTGCATGCCCCTGACCTTTCTCAGGCACCCATTGCAAGAACTTTCCCACGCAGTTGCAGCCCACCCAACCCTCCTTCCCGCATCTATCGTTGACCGATGACATCCTCCAACCAGACTTCCTCTACTCTTCATTCCAAAAGCGAGTCTTGTGGCTTTTAAGAAAATTATACCTTACACAACAGTAGTTTTCAAAGAGCGTTCCAAGGAATCCCTGCAGATTCTTGGATGTACATCTGAGGCTCCCTTCAGAAGATCAGTCAACAACAAACTTTCCTGGACAACAGCTTGCCTGCTGCTCTGGATGGTCCCCCTGGAATGTGCAACCGCAGGAGAGTTTGGGACAGACTCTGTGTTTGCAGAGGATGATGGAGAGATTTGATGGGCTTGGCCAAGGTTCCTTAGGAGGTGGTTTGGAAGATGTGCCAGAAACCTCTGCAACACACCACAGTTCTATGACAGATTTATATGGATTCCTCCACAGACAAATGGAAAAGGTTCTCCACAGGTAGACACTCTGAAAATCACTGTACAAGAGCAACAGTTCCTCCCTGGCAGGAAATGGAATTAATGAGGTGAAACCCATATGTGGGTGCAACCAAATTCAATATACAACCCCACTGTTTTGACTAAAGAATCCCTCAATTAAGTACCCCCCTTGTGCAGATTAAACACACACATCTATGGTTCTCATGCCAGTTTCTGTACTTCTTTGTACAATGCATACTTAACTTACAGAACTCAACAGACAGATGTAGTGTTCCAAAGGGTTGGAACACTTTCCCTATGAAGAAAGGTTAAAGCGCTCAGGGCTCTTTAGCTTGGAGAAACGACGGCTGAGGGGTGACATGATCGAGGTTTATAAGATGCACGGGACAGAGCAGGTAGGGAAAGAGGTACTTTTCTCCCTTGCTCACAATACAAGAACTCGTGGGCACTCCACAAAATTGCTGAGCAGTCAGGTTAGAATGGATAAAAGGAAGTACTTTTTCACCCAAAGGAGTGATTAACACACGGAATTCACTGCCACAGGAAGTGGCGGCAGTTACAGCATGGATGGCTTCAAGAGGGAATTAGATAAACATATGGAGCAGAGGTCCATCAGTGGCTATTAGCCACAAGGTATAGATAGGAACTCTCGGTATGGAGCAAGTGATGCTCTGTATTGGTGCGGGGGGGGGGGCTTCTAGTGTCCTGGCCCCACTGGTGGACCTACTGGTGGCACCTGCTATTTTTGGCCACTGTGTGACAAAGTGTTGGACTGGATGGGCCATTGGCCTGATCCAACACTGGCTTCTCTTATGTTCTTATGTTATGAGGGACAATAACCTAGGTGGATTTTTACGGGGATTGGTCCACTTCAGAATGGCTAAATGAAATGTCCGTATTCAGAGGTAGTACAGCTCTGGATACCAGTTGCTGGGAGGACTACAACAGGTGGAAGTGTAACTTTTGTGCCCCTGGGCACCATGAAAAACAGGATGCTAAACTAGATGGACCCCTGGTCTGATCAAGCAGGACACTTCCCATGTTCTTATATGGAGAGCGTTGAGCCAAGAATGTACTAGAGGGATACACAGCCGTGAATGTCTGTTCCCCACCATTTGTGTAGCAGGAGCCCAGTATGGTGAGTCACTTTAGAAGAAGAAGAAGAAGAGATGAGAAGAGATTGGATTTATACCCCGCCCTTCACTACACAAAGGAGGCTCAGAGCGGCTTACAAACTCCTTTCCCTTCCCCTCCCCACAACAGACACCCTGTGAGGTGGGTGGGGCTGAGAGAACTCTGACACAAACTGCTCTTTTTCAAGGACAGCTGTGCCAGAGCTTGCGACTGACCCAAGGTCACATCAGCAGGTGCAAGTGGAGGAGTGGGGAATCATACCTGGTTCTCCCAGATTAGAGTCCGCACACTTAACCACTACACCAAACTGGCCCTCTGTGGTGCTCTAACACAGCATTTCCCAACGTTCTTGGTGTGGTGACCCACAAGTCCAAATTTACTTGGTATGGTGACCCATCCAGGGCTGGCCCAAGACTTTTTTAAAAAAGACTTTTTGACACCCTAGGCAACCTATGACCCATCTGGTTCAGCATTCCATTTTCTACAGTGGCTAACCAGGTGTTTTGGAGAAACCAATGAACATGGCACAAAGGGCACAGCTGCCCCCACTATGAATCCCATGCAAGTGGCATTCTGACATACACAGCCTTTGGTGTAGTGGTTAGGAGCAGCCAGTTTGGTGTAATGGTTAGGAGTGGTGGACTCTAATCTGGAGATCTGGGTTTGATTCCCCACTCCTCCACATGAAGCCAGCTGGGTGACCTTGGGTCAGTTCCGGTTCTCTTGGAGCTGTTCTCTCAAGAGCAGTTATCTCAGAGCTCTCTCAGCCCCACCTATCTCATAGGGTGTCCTGTTGTGGGGAGAGGAAGGGAAAGAAGATTGTAAGCTGCTCTGAGACTCCGAGTGAAGGGCAGGGTATAAATCCAATCTCCTCCTTCTCCTCCTCCTCCTCCTCCTCCTCTTCTTCTATAGAGGTTACATTTCACCTTTTGACAACCCTCTCCTTCTCTATTACTCCCTTTAGTCCCCCGTAAGATTCTAAGAACCTCACTGTAGTAACCACCAGGACAAGTTTTACTTGATCAACATGTGTATGCCATGGAGAGAAAAAATACCAGTGAATGTATAATATGGAAGACACTGTTTCCAAGGTCAGATCTTGATTTCCAAGATACGAAAGAGAGGAATGGAAAGGGCAGAAGTGGCCATTAGGGAGGGCTGGCCCATGACCTGCTTTCAGCGGCTTTGCAATCCACTTTTGGGTCCCAACCCACAGGTTGAGAAGCACTGCTCTAACCTATTTTCCTTGCTCTAGTTGCCACCAACACATCGCTGAGTACAGAAATGGAGCCACACGGATGTGCAGTCTTTTGATGGAGAGAGTACCGTCAATGAACAGGAACTGATGGGGATAGTCTATCTCTGCCCTGACTTGGATAGCCCAGGCTGGCCCGATCTCGACAAAGAAGAAGAAGAAGAAGAAGAAGAAGAAGAAGAAGAAGAAGAAGAAGAAGAAGAAGAAGAAGAAGAAGAAGAAGAAGAAGAAGAAGAAGATGATGATGATGATGATGATGATGATGATGATGATGATGATGATGATATTGGATTTATACCCCACCCTTCACTACCCAAAGGAGTCTCAGAGCGGGCTTACAATCCCTTTCCATTCCAACAGACACCCTGTGTGAGGTAGGCGAGAGAGCTCTTTCAAGAACTGCCCTTGAGAGAACAGCTCTGAAAGAATTTATGACTGACCTGGTTCTCCCAGATTAGAGTCTGTGTCTTCACCATTACACCAAACTTGCTAAGTAGGAATGGCCCTACCTAGTGTCTGGATGGGAGACCACCAAGGAACACCAGGGTCATGACCCGGAGGCGAGCATTGGCAAACCACCTCTGAACGCCTCCTGCCTTGAAAACCCTACGGGGGTCACCGTAAACCAGCTGTGACCTGGCAGCACTTTCCACTACCACCACCGCGCTATGTTTCCCACACTGTTTTGACTCTCCTCTCCTGTAGATCAGATACGTAGGGACGACTTAAGTAAAATTGTTCTCTTCCTGTTCTTGTGAAGTCTGAACAAAAGGATCCATGTTGTTCCTCTATCCTTGCATCTTTGATGGTCACGAGAAGCAGAGGTCATTTCGGGGGGGGAACGCAGGGGAACGCAGTTCCCCCGGGTGAGATACGGGGGCGGGGCACATGACGAAGCCCCGCCCCCTGCTTCCGGCCGCCCCACTTCCAGCCCTCATTCAGCCAGGAGGAGGCAGGAGAAGAGGGAGGGTAAGTTGCTTCCTCCCTGCCTCTCCCCACCCCTGCCTGCCTTGGGCCAGGGAGGGCCTCCGCGGGGCTTCCTCGCACTCCTGCTGGCCTTGCAGGTCCACCGCCAGGCCCCTGATGTCAGAGGGTGTGGCATATGCTAATGAGTAATGCTAATGAGTTCCCCTAGCTCTTTTTCTACAAAATGACCCCTGACGAGAAGCACATGGGGAGAAACCGCCCCATGAACCATTCTTAAGGAGGAAACAGAAGAAAAACAAATTGAGCATGACGTTAGAAGAAAATTAAAAGTATTGAATAGATTCTCTTCCCTAAATTACACAAAGTCAAGGATCTTATTAAGGTTCAAGGGAATTACATTATATATGCTTTGCCAAGAAATGCGTCCCCCTTTGAAAACAATAATGAACGGCGTCTTTGCACTCATTTACATACCTTTGATAAATTACTGTAACCAGATTAGGGAGATAAAATAACTAGTCTATTAATTATAATGATTATTATTTAACAGAAAATGGGATTCTGGGCTTTGTATATAGTAGGAGGAAGACTCAGCCATGCATTATGTGGATGTGGTATTTTATCTTAGAGAGTAAGATAAGTGTCCGGTCCGCTCAGCAATTGGAAGAATATGTTCATTTCCTGCACAAGATTTATAAGTATAATTGAGGGTAATATTTTAAAACTATTTGTTTGATTTTGGAGTACACAGCAGAAGTATTTCTCTAATTAAGCCCTGCGAGTTCCTGAGTGAAATTATCAACCAAGGACGATATCTGGAAGGAAATCGCTGATTTCAAAAACTCGTTTTGTAAGTAGTGCTCCATAACGATATGGTTAGAGGTAAAGAGAGAACCCAAGAGAGATTTTGGAAATTGAGGCGTTGGTTTAAATTCTAAAACCTGGAAATGGGATAGCCTGGAAATACATAGTCTTGGATCCAGCAATGTGCAAGAAGAAATGTTAAAACATTTAGCTCAGTTAAGAACATAAAAAGAGCCCTGCTGGATCAGACCAGTGGTCCATCTAGCCCAACATCTCGTCTCACACAGCGGCCAAACAGTTCCTCTGGAGGTCCAACAACAGGCAGTATAGGCCTTCCCCTGATGTTGGATCCTGGCACTGTTATTCAGAAGTTTACTATTTCTGAATGTAGAAGTTCCCTTTAGTCACCATGGCTAGTAGTCGATCCCCCATGCATGTATCCAATCTCCTTTTAAAGCAGTCCATGCCGGCTTTAAAACCTAGCAGTTCGAAAGCAAGAAATTGCAAGTAGATAAATAGGTACCACTTCAGTGGGAAGGTAACAGCGTTCCGTGCGCCTTGGTGTTTAGTCATGCCAGCCACATGACCACGGAAACGTCTTCGGACAGCGCTGGCTCTTCGGCTTTGAAATGCAACCCTAGAGTCAGATTCGACTGGCTTTCGAGCAAGGGAACCTTTACCTTTACCTTTATGCCTGTGGCCATCACCACCTGCACAGGATCTTGTGCTTTCCTCCCTGTATCTTACGATGTCAAGAAACGGCTCACACAAAATCTTACCCATGTGGACAAACAGTTCAGGATATGCTATGTTTAACTCAGAGCAAGGGAATAGCACGAAGCTTCCAGACTTCCGCTTGCACAAGGACCTAAGCATGTGAGGAAATCTTCTGGTAGATCCAAGCTTAGTTCTGCTAATTAAAAGTCATCCGGGGGGGCGGGGGGAAACCATGCACAACAAATATCGTTCATCACTTCTGGGAGATATTCTGTGTGGAGATAATGGGTCCGTTAGGAAATCTCTTATCCAGTTGTACAGCAGCATCAAACTACCCTGTGGCTTTATAAAAAAAATTGTTCTTATTTATTCATTGAGCGTGTGTGTAAAGTGCCATAAAGTCACGCCAACTTATGGCAACCCCTCATGGGGTTTTCAAGGCACCAGGTGTTCAGAGGTGGTTTGCCATTGCCTGGACTTTCTCAGCGGTCTCCCATCCAAGTATTGACCAGTGCCAGCCCTACTTAGCTTCTGATATCTGGGCCCCAATCAGGCATCATGTTTAAGGAGCATTGGGCACGCAACAGGGCTCTTTTTGTAGCAGGAGCTCCTTTGCATATTAGGCCACACACCCCTGATGTAGCCAATCCTCCAAGAGCTTACAGTAGCCCCAGTAAGAAGAGCTCTGTAATTGCAGAGCTCTGTAATTGCATGCTTATATTTAAACTGAAGGCATTTATACCAGAGAATGTCATTCAGACATTGTGCCCGTCACCTGACCCAGTGCACAGTCGCTCCATCGTTGAGTGTTCACACTCCCCATGCTGTAAACACGAAGCGCACGGGTGGACACCATTTTTAATTTATTTCACTATTTGTGCACATGCAAAAGTGGTTGACCACCGATCTTTCCCCTCTGAACACCCATGCACATTGACGATTAATCATGGCACAGTGATCAGACATCCGGAAATGTGCAGCGAGACTACTTGGATCAGCCACCACCGGACTTTCTCCAGTGGCGGCAAAGTCAGGGATGAAGATGACTGGCCTGTGAGTGAGGAATGCTATTGTTGTGTACCAAGCGAGACTGCACATGCGGTTGAGTTCACACGTGGCCGGGTGGACAAGCTGAGCTTCACATCCTACAACAATAGAAGCAGAGGATTCTAGGACTCTCGAATCGGACAGCCCCACCTACCTCACAGGGTGTCTGTTGGGGGGAGGAGTAGGGAGAGGAGTTTGTAAGCCGCTCTGAGACTCCGAGTGAAGAGTAGGATATAAATCCAATCTCCTTTCCCCCCCCCCTCCTCCTCCTCCTCCTCCTCTTCTTCTAACAATGGGAAAGCCCCCAAAAGCTCACAGCCTCAATATATTAAAGTAAAAAGAAATGGAAATAGTCATATTCATACAGCCCCATCCTTGAGTGGACCCTTGGCTTTAATTCTGATTGGCCACTGTGTGAGACAGAATGCTGGACTAGATGGACCACTTCTCTGATCCTGCAGAGCTCTTCCTATGTTCTGTATCTCCTGGCCATATAAGTGAATGGCTGCCATTTATTCCTATGAAGCAAACAGAAAAAAAACCTTGCAAAACCTCCTGAGCACCCCAGACATTCGGAGGTCCAGTGTCCATCAGCCCAATAGGGCTATGTGCTTCCTGATAGGGCCTTGCAACGTGGCCCTCTAACTGCATGTGATTAAATGTGGAATTCACTGCCAGAGGGGGTTGTGATGGCCACAGGGATAAACAGCTTTACAAAGATAAATTCTTAAAGGACAGGTCTGTCAGTGGCTACTAGCCATGTTGAATGAGGGGAGCGTCCACGTTCAGAGGTACTACACCTCTGATTCTCTAAGTCGAGGCAACATCAGGGGAGGAAAAGAGAAGAGTTGCTTTTTATATCCCACTTTCCTCTACCCTCAGGAGTCTCAAAGTAGCTTACAACCACCTTCCCTTCCTTTTACAGTTCCGCAGGGCCTGCAAGACGGAGCTCTTCCACCAGGCTTTTGAGTAGGAGCCGCCGCCGCCGCCACTATTACCACCATCGTGTATGGCAGAGCAGTGCGGTCGGGGTGGGCTGACCTCACAGTGATATATAATAACGAGTGAGTATTTTAATTATTGATGCATCCTGTAAGATTGAATTGTGTTTTAAGTGGTTAATTGCATAATTTTATCGAACTTTGGGTGCCTAAATTGTTTTAATTGTGTTGTATTTTATTGCACTGTTGTGCCTATGTAAGCCGCCCTGAGCCTGTGTGCAGGGAGGGCGGGGTATAAATGAAATAAATAAATAAAACAGGCACCTTGTGAGGTAGGTGGGCTGAGAGTTCGGAGAGAACTGTGACTGGCCCAAGGTCACCCAGCAGGCTTTGTGTGGAGTGGTTGGGATTCAAACCTGGTTCTCCAGATTAGAGTCTGCCACCCTTAACCACTACACCACACTAGGTCTCAGTCTCCGTGCCCTTTTGGCGGCCCTCCAGAACAACTGGTTGGCCGCTGTGTGAGACAGAATGCCGGACTAGATGGACCACTGGTCTGATCCAGCAGGGATCTTCTTACGTTCTTATGTAAGCCTCCTCACTAGCCATAAAGCAAATGGTCTTTCTGAAACATTTTAAATCTTTTGCTTTGTTATTTGCTGCCCCCCCCCCCCCTTCCCGAATATTTTTTTTCTTTTTTTTTTTTGACCCTTC
>NW_015166432.1:89324-105354 GCF_001447785.1 Gekko japonicus | reverse complement strand
AAAATAATTTTTCTCTATTGAGTTTTGACCTCCTTCTACTCCTGGAGCCAATTTTGTATTCTCACTTCTCCTTCTGTCACTCGCAACTTAACTTTCTAAACTTGCAGCGCTATCCTGACAGCTCTACCCTCTGAAGCCTCCTTCTAAGCCCTTCTAATTCCAAGCAGTAACTCTGTTTAGGAATGCACTGCTCCTCTAGCAGTTGTCAAAGCACCACCGATTGAGGCGTGTTGTTTTTTGAGCAGAATTACGCCCCGTGAGGGAATCAAGTGGACAACACATTGCCCCCATAGTTGGAATAAAGAGACTCACACAGGTGTGTTGGTATAAATAAAGGGCAGCTTTATTAACTTTAACTTTAAGTGAGTGAACTGTAACTCGGCAAGATCCAACTAAAAACTTAAGCCTGGGCAAAGGGATACACCCCGGTTCCTTTCCGGGCCAGAAATGGGTGAGCTACTGAGCCCCTGGCGCAAGCCATTGATAACACGGCCGTTGCCAGGTGGCAGGATGTGTAAATAACCCACAGAAAGGAAGTCAGCCATCTCAAGCCGGAGAACTTGGGGGGAGGTTGAATCCAAGGGGCATCACAGCCGTTCCCGTTCCCCGCAGAGGCTCCTGCCAACTGATGGTTTCTGCTCAACGTTGCCCACCCACCCACAATCAAGGGGGGGGGTCTGCCTGCTGATGCACACCACCAGTGTTCCCTCTAAGGTGAGTTAGTGTGAGCTAGCTCACAGGTTTCTAGCCTCCGGCTCACACATTTTTGTCTTGGCTCAGGAAGGATGGCTACAGAGCAAACTAATTTTATGCAGTAGCCAAACTGCTCGCTTGCAACTTTCATGCCAGCAGCTCACAAAGTAGAATTTTTGCTCACAAGACTCCACGGCTTAGAGGGAAAATTGCAAACCACCCTAACCAAATCAGCCAGATTCCTGAAAGGGAAACATAATTGACAGCGCCATCCCTCAGCCAATTACCCAACCACAGCTTACGGTGTGAGGTAGGCAAAAACACTCCCTCTCCAGGCCAATTTGAACGAGGGTGGAAAATTCCTACCCGGCCCCAAAATTGGTGACTAGCAAAAGAAGAAGAAGAAGAAGAAGAAGAGATTGGGTTTATATCCCACCCTTCACTCAGAGTCTCAGAGCAGTTTACAGACTCCTTTCCCTTCCCCTCCCCACAACAGACACCCTGTGAGGTAGGTGGGGCTGAGAGAGATCTCTTTCGAGAACTGCCCTTGAACAGCTCTAACAGAACTATGGCTTGGCCAAGGTCATCCAGCAGCTGCAAGTGGAGAGGTGGGGAATCAAACCCAGTTCTCCCAGATTAGAGTCCACGCACTTAACCACTACACCAAACTGGCTCCTTTACATTAGGCCTGTTACAATGTTACATGTTACAATGAATGCCTACACTATAGAAGGGAGGGCGGGTGTGCATACTGAAATGCAAAGACTGCCCGGTAGAGGGGCAGGTGGAGCAAACTAAACCAAAAGTTCCACCCCCTGCAATATCTGTATGGGTGGGAATTGCCCAACCAGCCTCTTCCTCCTTCCATGAAGGCAAAAGACGCCCTTCATTCTGAAGCAACTGCAAGGGTTGCAGCCGGGTAGGGCCATATTATGGAAGACCTGAAAATGCCACTGAAACGAGCATCCTGTCTTGAATTTTCCCCTTTCCCCTCCATAATACGCCACAATGCTTACCTCATTTCCTGAAGTAGTGTCACTGTGAGTTACCCCACCTCTGCTCCCATCATTCACTGCCGCTAGGTCCGGCAGGCAAATATCCTGTCTATCCCCATCACAGAGGGGGGGAAATGAAGCACAGGGATGCAGTTTTGGGCAGCAGCTCTGCGTCATCCTTAACATACAGCCCTCTGGCTCCACTTCTCTCCTGTTGACAGTCTTGCTCACATGTCCAGCAAGAGGCCACGATAGCATGCTGCTTTGGATGCTTTTTTATTCTTGCGAGACCTCTGGGGTTCTTTGCTGTCCGACAGCTGTTCTGGTGGCTTGCTGACATAAAGTTGAAATATACGGAAATCTGAAATTCAGCCAGCGTGCTCTTGACAAAACCGAGCTAAGCCATGTCTTGCTGAGCGGCCTTGGGGAAATCACAGTCCTGCAGTCTCGGTCCCCAGATGCGCATGTAATTATTTCCCATTTGGACCGTTCTCTTCCTCCTTGTGCTTCAGGCTCAGTCCCACTTCCCCAGATTAAAAAGGTAAAGGTAAAGGTTCCCTTGCTCGAAAGCCAGTCGAATCCGACTCTAGGGTTGCGGTGCTCATCTCAGTTTCAAAGCCGAAGAGCCAGCACTGTCCATGTGGCCGGCATGACTAAACACCAAGGTGCACAGAACACTGTTACTTTCCCACTGAAGTGGTACCTATTTATCTACTTGCAATTTCTTGCTTTTGAACTGCTAGGTTGGCAGGAGCTGGAGCCAGAGACGGGAGCTCACTCCGTCATGCGGCGCACTCGGGTCTCGAACTGCTGAACTACCGGCCTTCCACAGCCTGCAGTTCAGCGTCTTAACTACTTGAGCCACCACAGCTCCTTCCCCAGATTCCTTAGCCCTAAATAAAGCAACATGGGGGATACTGGATTAGAAATTCTCTGAAATCCTGTATGGATGTTGCCAGTGAAGTGACACCAAACCCACAGTGTCTTTAGATGCTGGATCTGTCGTAAACTGCTGGATCTTTCAGAGTGCATAGGCGGCCCAGATCTTAAAGCCCAGCTTCAGAGGTTGCAGTGCAAATCTGGGTATTAAGATCAACATTTGTTCATGGCTTACAGTTCTGAGGACGCCGTGCATAATAAGTAGGCAGTGGATGGAATTTGCCCATAATGTTTGCAAAGGATAAAATCACATGTCTCAAGGAGCTTCAATAATTCCTGACTTGTGTGAAAATTATATCTGCTCATTAGGATTTTTTTTTAAAAAAATTGTCCTTTCAAGAACCCTTTAAGGTAGGCTTATCTAAGGGACCGTCTCTCCCCATATACCCGCCCCCTGAGAGCCTTGCACTCCGCTGATCACCATCTAGTGGTTATCCCTGGCCCAAAGGATGTCCGCTTAGGCTCAACCAGCGCCAGGGCTGGGTTGGTGTAGTGGTTGAGTGTGCGGACTCTAATCTGGGAGAACTGGGTTTGATTTCGCACTCCTCCACTTACACCTGCTGGATGACCTTGAGCAAGCCATAGTTCTGGCACAGCTGTTCTTGGGGGGAAAAGCAGTTTTTGTCAAGAGCTCTCTCAGCCCCACCTACCTTAACTGGGTGTCTGTTGTGGGGAGGGGAAGGGAAAGGAGTTTGTAAGCCACTCTGAGACTCCTTTGGGTAGTGAAGGGCGGGGTATAAATCCAATCTCCTCCTCCTCCTCCTCCTCCTTCTTCTTTGTCCTGGCCCCTACTTGGTGGAACATGCTCCCATCTGAGATCAGGGCCCTGTGGGACCTATTACAGGGCTTCTAAAACGGAGCTGTTCCGCCAAGCCTTTAGTTGAGGCAATGGACGTCCAATTATGACCTCCCTGCAGAAAGTCACCCTACTGCAGAAAGCCACCCTACCCATGTGGAGTATCAGTATCATTGATTTGCGGCCACTCCTGTTTACCAACTATCCAGCTGTTAGGGCTATCATGTAAATATATGTTGCCAACCTTTCATTCTAATCCTAATTGTTCCTAAGCATTTATTGTTAATCATCGGTTTTTAATGTTTTATAACTTTGACGTTACCCGCCCTGACCCGCTTGCGGGAAGGGTGGGATCCAAATGCAACAAATAAATAAATAGGCTTGGTTGAGTGACAGTGGCTCCGGTCACACGGGCAGGAAACTGCGGGGGGGGGCTGTTTTGCCCCGGGGCAAACTAACGCACGGTTAAGCGATCAGACCTCCTGTGGAGGTTCTGTGGAGGTACCGTGGAGGTTCTGTGGGTAGGGAGAGGTGCCGATCACAGGACACGCCTGCGCACAACAAAGAAGCACGCGGTGCAGCAAACTGGTTTTCTTTTTTTGTGTACACGACGAATGCGCATGCTCTGATGGGTGCGTGTGCGCCTCCACGGAGACTTGGGGGGAAAAACCACCTTTTTCGCAAGGGGACATGGGCGGGTGCCGGATGCCACCAGAAACGCGATCAGACGCCCGCCCTTGCCCCGCAGTTTCCGGAAACGAGTACCTCCGAGGTACTAGTTCCGGGAAGCCTCGGTTGTTCCACGGAAGCGCTACGCTTCCCAAATGTGCCGGTGAGATCGCGCCTGGAAACTCCGCCTGTCTTCCATCTCTCTTGCGTGGCTAATGTTCGGTGTGACCGCAGCCAGTGACTGGCCCGAGGCCAATTAATGAGCTTCATGGTAGAGCAGGAATTTGAACCTCAGGCTTCCTAGTCCTAGATCAATTCAGGTGGGTAGCCGTGCTAGTCTGAAGCAACAGAACAAAATTTGAGTACAGTGGCACCTTGAAGACCGACAAAGATTTATTCAAGGCAGAAGCTTTCGTGTGCACATCTTCATTCCAACTTGTATCTGATGAAGGGAGCTTCAACTTTCAAAAGCTCATATTGGTCCCTAAGGTGCTACTGGACTTGAATCTAACCAGTCATTTCTTTGTCATTGAAAAGGAGATTCTTTGAGTCAAAGAGTGTCAAGGCAACTGATTGGCTGAGCTGGAAGAGAGGAGAGCCAGTTTGGTGTAGTGGTTAAGTGTGCAGACTCTAATCTGGGAGAACTGGGTTTGATTCCCCACTCCTCCACATGCAGCTGCTGGATGACCTTGCACAAGCCATAGTTCTCTCAGAGGTGTTCTTGAAAAGAGCAGTTCCTGTCAGAGCTCTCTCAGCCCCACCTACGCCACAGGGTGTCTGTTGTGGGGAGGGGAGGGGAAGGGAAAGGAGTTTGTAAGCTGTTCTGAGACTCCAAGTGAAGGGCAGGGTATAAATCCAATCTCTTCTTCTCTTCTGAATTCATAAACTTGGTTTGTGTTGTTGAAAATACACAGTGGACTGAAAGACAGGAAGCAAAACTACCACCACCTGTCAGGTCTTGTTACTCAGATTCTTCACGCTGGAGATTTGTTATATTAGAGGGCACTGGAATTACTTGTGTCAGGTAAATGAATTATAATTAAATGCTATGTAGGTTATTAAAACACGCTTACCACAACAGGGAACTATAAACGATAACGCAAGACAGCCCTGTTACAGAATCCGCTTACTTGTTTCTGGTTGATTGGCCATAAATGGGAATTGTTCTCAGGGATCAAAAGATGCTCCTCAGTCACTTTATATATGGAAACTTCCATATATTGGTATTTCCTGGAATGGTCATAAGAATTAGGTTAAGAAATGGAACAAAAAATTAATCCAGTGGCACCTTTAAGACCAACAAAGTTTAATTCGGGCATGACAGACCCCTGTCTCTTTCCCGACACCCAGGCAGACTTTTCCTGCCAAAAATATTTTAGTTCCCCTCAGTGACTGAGTTGCCCTCCAGTAATGTGTATTTCTTGTTTGTTTGATAAGCTTAAATTGTCACACCCTGCCACAGAGAGGCTTCAGACCCAGTACAGGAACCTGAGGGAAATACAGGACCCTTGTGGAATGGCACTTGAGGCAGATTAACTTTCAAAAACAGAACAAGGCAGGGAATATATAAATATGAGGACTCAAGGTATAGAGGTTATTGAGGCAAAACTTTCTAAAATGTACAGAATTGAGGGTTTTTTTAACATAAAAGAGTGTTGTTGCAGCTTACTGGAGCCCTGAGGCATGGCTGGAAGCAAAAGGGTACATCAGCAGGCCTGAGAAGCCTCCTCAGAAAACGCAAGGCAAACCCCAGGCAGAGCTTGTGAGGGCTAACAGCCCCAGAGGTGCGCCAGGCCTGGGTCGTGGTGGTATGGGATTGGGGCTCCCGCTCCTGGCTTTCGATGGGGCACCTTTGGTGCCAGCTTCGGAGGTTAGGAGTTTGGGAGTGCTCCTGGACCCCACCTTAATGATGGAGGCCCAGGAAGCGGCCACTGCCAAAGCAGCCTTTTATCATCTACGGCTGGTGCGGCAGCTGGTCCCCTTCCTTAGCCGCGGCGATCTGGCCTCAGTGATCCATGCGACGGTCACCTCGAGACTAGAATACTGCAACGCTCTAACATGGGGCTGCCTTAGGGCTGCCAAGTGGGGGCGGGGAAACCCTCGCTTCGGAGGCCCGATTTCTGCCGCGGCGGAATCGGGCCCCGGGGGGAACTCCGCCCCCCGAAGTTGCGTCACCAGAGGTGACCCACGACGTAGGGCATGTTGGGGGCATGGCCCAGATCATCAGGGGGGACCATATGGTTTCCCCCCGACGATCTGGGCCACGCCCCCAACGCGCCGTACGTCGTGTGTCACTTCCTGTGACGTTCTGGCGTTCTGGTTGGGGCTCCCTCTTCCGACCTTCGACGGGGTGCCTTTGGTGCCGGCGCCAGGGGTTAGGAGTTTGGGGGTGCTCCTGGACTCCTCTTTAACGATGGAGGTCCAGGTGGCAGCAACTGTCAAGTCAGCCTTCTACCATCTTCGGCTGGCACGGCAGTTGTTTCCCTACCTGGACCGTGATGACCTGGCCACAGTGATCCATGCGACGGTCACCTCGAGGTTAGACTACTGCAACGCTCTCTACATGGGGCTGCCTTTGTTGCAGATCCGGAAGCTGCAGCTAGTTCAGAATGCAGCAGCCAGGCTGATGATGGGTCTCACTAGGCAGGACCATATCCAGCCTGTGCTGAAGGCGCTGCACTGGCTGCCAATAGTGTACTGGATCCATTTCAAAGTGCTGGTTCTTACCTTTAAAGCCCTATATGGCCAGGGTCCGGCTTACCTGAGGGACCGCCTTTCCCCATATGTTCCCCCAAGGGCACTACGGTCAGGGGGGCAACATCTGTTTGTTATCCCCGCCCCCAAGGTAGTTAAATATGCTGCAACCAGGGCCAGGGCTTTTTTGGTGGCGGCCCCTACCTGGTGGAACGAGCTCCCGGTGGAGATCAGGGCCCTGCGGGACCTTTTACAGTTCCACCGGGCCTGTAAGATGGAGCTCTTCCACCAGGCTTTTGAGTAGAGGCTGCCACCGCCATTGTACCGCCACCGTATTAACATCATGAGGCGCACTGGCCCTGGTATGGGGATGACTGTTATAGTGTAACATCAATTGAGCAGAGACAATTGTGTTTACTCGGAGTGTGTTATTGTTATTGGCATTCCATTATGGAATTGATATGGTCTGTTGAGCACCGACTTTTAACTGTTTTATAAGTATTTGCTGAACCAGAGTGGAGGGTATCCATGGCTTTACATCAGCTGTTGCCTGTGAATCCAGACAAGCCTGCAGGTCATTTTCCTGCTGGTCAACTTCTGTTGACTCAAGATTGACTACATGGGGATCCTCTTCTCCCAAAGAGTCCTCTTCTACTGAAGAGTCCTCGCTGTCGCTGAGCTCTGGCTGACTTCGTTGTTCAAGAACAATTTCTGGTAGGGATCCCCAACCTTGTTGAGTTTGGGGGCACCTTTGGAATTCTGACAAAGCATAGTGGGCACAGCCACTAAATAGCTGCCACATAATGGCTGCTGCAGCTTAACTTCAGTCATGCTGTGAAACCCTTGTGCTGTGGTGGCAGTGTTTTTTTAAAAATCTACACAGCTAATGAAACCTCCAATGGCCAATAGCCTCACCTATTGAGAGCCAGTTTGGTTTGGTGGTTAAGTGTGCGGACTCTAATCTGTGAGAACCAGATTTGATTCCCCACTCCTCCACTTGCAGCTGCGGGATGATCTTGTGTCAGCCATAAGTTCTTTCAGAGCTGTTCTCTCAAGAGCAGTCCTCGAAAGAGCTCTCTCAGTCCCACCTCCCTCACAGGGTGTCTGTTGTGGGGAGGGGAAGGGGAAGGAGTTTATAAGCCACTCCAAGTGAAGGGCGGGGTATAAATCCAATCTCCTCCTCCTCCTCCTCCTCCTCCTCTTCTTTGCCTAGTCCCATCCCCTTTGTATAAATACTTGGCAGGCACCAGGAGAGGTTTCAGTGGGCACCATGACTGATTGTGTCATTTTTACCTATAAATGAGCCACCTAAAGTCTGGGGTTCATTAAAAAAAATTAACCTAAAGGACCGAGATAAATCAAACCATTTTTGAACTAATTCTTGATGGACACCGTTTATGCTCAACCCATTACAGTTTTACTGATCAGAATAATCAACCCATAGATTATTCCAGTGCCTCCATTCACCAAGCTATCCACCCACCCAGGATGTTACCATTTGCTTGCAAGACATTAAAGGCATGGTATGTTGTCTCTTAAATAATGGACCTCGCAATGTTCTGCATCCATTTTCATAGAACCGGATTTGTTTTATGTACCTATCTCAAAACCTTCACACGAACCAGATGTTAAACATATTATCTCTTCGCTCTCACTCTCCTCTGATCCTTCCTTTGATTCTTTTCTTCTTTTCTCGGTTTGGCTTTTCTTGCTGCTTTTCTGTAAAAAAGCAACAACCCTTGTTTTCCTTTTGATACATTAACCCATTGTCCTGTGTACTGAGCAGAAACCAACCTGAAGACTTAACAGAAGAACCTAAAATGGGACTGTCCTCATGAAAGTTCACAATATTTGGCCAGAGCATATTCACCTAGCATGGAAAGGCCACTATGTTAACAAAGTTTCAGAGTGTCTAAAATCAGTGATGTTTATTAATAAACACAAATGTCACTGCCTTTTTTTTTTTGCCATCAAGTCACAGCTGAGTTACGGCAACACCGTAGGGTTTTCAAAGCGAGAGATATTCAGAAGCAGTTTGCCATTGCCTGCCTCTGCATAGGAACCCTGGACTTCCTTGGTGGTCTCCCATCCAAATACTTTCATTTAAGTGTTTAATCTTTCAGAAATCCCTACATTTTGCAAGAGGAAATTCCTTTTTGCTGTGTCACAACACAAACCTTTGAACAGAGGGGCATTTCTTAAAAATGGCACCACTCCAGAGGTCATTTCGGGGGGGATCGCGGGGGATCGCAGTTCCCCCAGGTGAGGTACGGGGGCGCGCCACATGCTGAAGCCCCGCCCCCTGCTTCCGGCCGCCCCGCTTCCGGCCCTCATTCAGCCAGGAGGAGGCAGGAGAAGAGGGAGGGTAAGTTGCTTCCTCCCTGCCTCTCCCCACTCCTGCCTGCCTGGGGCCAGGGAGGGCCTTCGCGGGGCTTCCTTGCACTCCCGCCGGCCTTGCAGGTCCACCGCCGAGCTCCTCATGGGGCTCGGCAGTGGAGCTGCAAGGCCGCCGGCGGCGGCCGGGACCATTGGGGGCGGGGTGTGTGGCCTTATGACACACTTCCGGTGATGTCAGGGGGTGTGGCATATGCTAATGAGTTATGCTAATGAGTTCCCCTAGCTCTTTTTCTACGAAACGACCCCTGCACCACTCAAGTACACATCCAAGCACATGCATAAAGTCATGCACAAAGCAGGAAGGGTAAGGCATATTTATTCTGCTTCCTGGCATATATACCACTGTCATTGCTGACGACAGTTTATTAAAAACCTGGAGCAGACAATAGATTCCGTGTAGTATACTGGGTAGAGAGATGGATTAGGATCTTGGAGACCTGGGTTCAACCCTCCCTTTTGCCACGATGTGCACAAGGGTCCTTTCCACACTAGACCTTAAATCCTGGTTCAACCCTGTCCCCAACCTTACATTCTACACCACATGCAAGTTCACCCCTGTAATTATCTTGGGGTATTTTTTGTTTCCACATTACATTGAGGTCACCCCCGGTTTCGCCCCACACTTGTCCCGGGATAAACGGATGCTGTTATAACTAGGGATCAATGCAAGGTACTGTATCCCAAGTTGAACTCTGATATAATCAAAGATTAGGTCCAAGTGTGGAAAGGACCAAGGTCACCATGGCCCCTATGTCAATCTCAGTCACGCTCTCAGCCTGACTGACCTCACAGGGTTGTTGTGAAGAAAACAATGGGGAAGGGAGACACATGGATGAGCTCCCTAGAGGAGGGGCAGGATTTAAAAAATGTACTTGATGGAAAATCCAATAGATACATAGAGGAAGCCAAAAGTTGCTCAATCCAATGGGAACAGCCATCCATTAGCTATTAGGAATCTCTCCTTATCTATAAAAGAGTTTGTGTGTCACTCTTCCACATGCCTCCCCAGCCTTTGGGTCCGTGATCTGTCACTCAGGAGGGGGGCCAATTCCCTGGCCCCATTGCCTCCCTCTGTCGCCTCCGTCCCGCCAACAGACCCACTGGGCAGCATCTCGCCCTCACTGTCCCGGAAGCTGCCGGTCTGGATGGACACTCCAGCGGCTGGACATATTTGAGGCCCATGCCAATCCTGCCGGGAGGCCGACTCCAGGTAGCTGGGTGCCCTGCCACTAGCTGGGGGCCGCTGGGCTGATGGGGCTGGAGGCGGCCTCCCGGCTGGCCGTTCCATCGCTCCTCCACCCTGGAGTCTGCGAGGAGGGCCGAAAACGGAGGCCGGTCATCACGCGCCTCTCACCGCTGCCCGCCGCCCAGTCCACCTCGCTGCCCAGCCTATGCCCACACAGGGCACGGTGCCCCACTAGCTCTCTATTTGGATATGTCCCTCCTGCAGGACTTTCAATGCCACTAGTGTATAGTCTAGATAATGTTGCTCCTGTTCCAGAGGTTGTTCCTCAAAGGATCCCCGCTGTTTTGACCCCAAGGTTCCCATTTCACTTTCGCTTCTCCTGTGTGTGGATTCAGTGTACGATTCTTTAATTTTGTTTTCCTCACAAAAATCTATGCATTTTTCAACAGTATTTGGGCATCAGCAAATCAGCATTATACATTCCAGGTGCAGGCACAGATACTGTTTAAGTGGCATATAGAATCCACACGACATGTTTATACCATAAGAATGAGCCTAATAACAGTGAAGAGCGGATATCCAAAACTATCTACAAAAAACATGAATACATATAAAAGTAAGCTAAACGGGGGACATTTGTTTAGCCCTTGTCTCTAATAAGGGAAATGGCAAAGCTCTTTTTGTATTCAAGTCACCTAAAAATAATGCCGCCCCCCCAAAAAAAACTATAGTTTTTAATTTAAAATTTCTATTTAATTTAGGACATGAATAGCTTCTGACAATAATGTTTGGCCACTAAACTTTATTCTCTTGTACTCTAAGACACATTAATCTATGTATCTCCCCCTCTACATCTTCAGTCTGGCTGGACTGTGCTTCTGAGCATATGCAGAATGCATTTTTTTTCACTAATCAGGATCAGTGATAATCTCAGGAATCTGATATAATGAGGCTGAGGAGGAGTCAAGGAAGAGGAAGAGGAGGAGGAGATTGGATTTATACCCCACCCTTCTCTGCCCAAAGGAGTCTCAGAGCGGCTTCCAATCTCCTTTCCCTTCCCCTCCTCACAACAGACACCCTGTGAGGTAGGTGGGGCTGAGACAGCTCTCCCAAGAACTGGCCTTGAGAGAACAGCTCTGAGAGAACTTGTAACTGACCAAGGTCACATCAGCAGCTGCATGTGGAGGAGTGGGGAAATCAAACCCAGTTCTCCCAGATTAGATTCCACTCTCCTAACCACTATACCAAATTGGCTTTCTGGAAGGGAGGTCACTGTACAAAAGTGAACTCTGATACCAGTGGTTTTCTTTAAAAATTAAAAAAAAACCCTTAAATTAAGCATCAAAAAAACAGGCTTTTCAAATCCTAGTAAAACTGTTTCGAAGAGGATATGCATATATGTGTGTCATTCCTTTTATAAAGCATTTTAACTAACAAGCGGTGATTTTCTCCAGAGCAGTAGATAAAATGGCAAACGCAATCTATAGAGCAATAACTTCTGAGACCTGGATGGAAATGGTGGTTTTAATATACGCTTCTTTGCGAGCAGATAGGTCATAATACGACAATAATGAAATATGAATGGGCTGTATTCCGAAGATAAAAATCAGGTAATTACCAAAACATCAGCTCTGTGTGGAAATAATTGGTAACGACCTTTGATAAAGAAATACTTTTGTGATATTGCTGACCAGACAAGTTTCGTCTCAGAGCCAAAACACGGGAGCCGGCTCTAAATCAGGGAGGAATCCCCCCCCCCCCCGCCCCCCCCCCCCCCGTGATAGGAAGGCAGGTGGAAGTTTATGGCAAGCCAGTGGCTGGCAGTGCCCGCCTCTCACTCTCAAGAGAGAAAAAATTGCTTGCCTACTGACTGCTGTTCTGTTTCTAAGATATCCAGTTTTGATTTCTAAAAGAGAGAAATAAGAAAGATTCACGTTCTCCAGGGATGTGTGTATGAGATGGGGGAGGATTTTGATTACTGAAACTGTGCAGGAGTAGAGATGTAAAACAGCCCCCACAATGAAATCGGTGCTATTGTTACAGAATATTTTCCCATTAGGGAAACCCACCGAAACAGAAGTTCTGCAGATCATTAAAGTTGCTAGAGAGGTAGTTGAATGCCCTTCTTAGAGAAAGGAGGAGCGGAAACCTGTCATGGGTGGCTTTGTGGCATGCCGTTAGATCATAAAATCCGTTGGAATCATTCCCAATCGATGGTTCTCGATTACCGGTATCACTGTACTGTGAAAAGGAAGCAGGATTTGACTCCATTGTTCGGGAGGTCATCTGAAACGCAGAGGATCCAATTTTATTGGCTTGTGCATTCCAGATGTTCCAGGACAGGAAATAATGTAAACAAAGATGCTCCCATCTAGAGATGCGAGCTCTGAATAATGTATCAACCTCTTCTCTCTTCAGGATATTTCACTCACTTTAATGGCAGAGGCTAACCTGAGCTAGGTTTTTTTCACACAGCTGGTCAGCCCTCCCCCCAACTGAGGCGTATAGGGCACCCCGTATGCATGCAGGTAAGAAAACACAGAAGGCTCATTTCAGGTCAATGGTGTCTTTGCTTAAGAAGGAAATCCACAAGTGTCCACATACATTCCTTCTTTGTCCACATACATTGAGAAAAGAACTTTCCTTTTTTTTGACGAGCCAATTTTCATTTGATAGACAGACATATGTCAACTTTCATTCCCCCTTTGACAGACTGTAAAACTGATCTTTTTTTAGCATGATTGATTAATTAAACAACACTCAAATGCAGTATGGTTGCATTTTAAATGGTTGTTTAGATGGCAGGGCTGAAGTTTTTCAAATATAATATCCCTCCCTTGTTTCAAAACAGGCGTAAAATTTCTACAGGTTCTTCACGTTAGAATGCACCCTAAAGAATTTGACTCCTCCCGCTAGTATTAAGCCTTTAAATACCTCTGGTTTTAGATATGTGCACAGAAATTTTAATTTTGGTTGATTGGCCAAAAAGCAGTGAATTCCATAGCCATTCCCATTAGCTTCAGTAGGAATCACATCCCCACATCTTTTACAACAGGTGATATTCTCAGGGATTGGACCTGACCCAAAAGAGCCTCCTTTCAAATGTCAGTCATACAGAAGGAGGAGGGGAAAACTGGATTTATACCCCGCCCTTCACTACCCAAAGGAGACTCAGAGTAGCTTAGAGTGGCTCCCCTCCCCACAACAGACACCCTGTGAGCAATGTTCCCTCTAAGCTGAGTTAGTGTGAGCTGGATCACAGTTTTTTAGCCTCTAGCTCACAGATTTTTGTCTTGGCTCAAGAAGGATGGCTCGAGCGCAAACTAATTTATGCAGTAGCCAAATCGCTTGCTCACAACTTTAATGCTGGTACCTCACAGAGCAGAGGTTTTGCTCACAAGACTCCACAGCTTAGAGGGAACATTGCCTGTGAGGTGGGCGGGGCTGAGAGAGCTCTTTCAAGCTGCTTGTGAGACTACAGCTCTGCAAGAACTATGGCTTGCCCAAGGTCATCCAGCAGCTGCAAGTGGAGGAGTGGGGAATCAAACCTGGTTCTCCCAGATTACAGTCCGTGCACTTAACCACTACACCAAACTGGCTCTCCTTATTCCATAGGCAATGAATGACACAGTACTTTTCCAGCTCTAAGTTTCCCCTCACACACACCACTGCCCATTCAGCTACAGACAAGTTTTTAATGGTGAATCAGTAGCCGTACACATACGCAGCCCCTTGTCATATCCACTGGGGCCCCTAGGTGGTGCTAGCACTTTCACTTCAGAACCCAGGCTGACCTTTACCTGCTCTCCTGCTCCTCATACCTTCCCTCATTCCGAGCCCTCTCCAGCTCCTTCTCTGTTGCTGCCTCTACCTCCTCTTCCTCCCACTTGTCTCTCCTTCCTCTCTCCTCCTCACTTACGGTTGCCAACTAGGGCTGCCAAGGAGGTCCACCGGCAGGGCCAGAACTCAAGAAGCCCTCCTACTGTTGCTCCTCCAAGCACTAAGAATACAGAGCATCATTTTCCCAGACAGAGACCGATTACCCACAAGCAGCTGTGGCATCCTCACTCTTCCATTTGCCCCAGTTGCATTGGTCAATTTCACATTATTCGCTGCACGGCCACATTTTGACCTGCATCTCCCCCCATTTCCCCCGTGTCTTCTCAATCCTTGTTTTTTGAGACTGAGAAGATGCAGGGGAAATCGGGGGGAGATGCGGGTCAAAATGTGGCCGCGCAGCAAATAGTGTGAAATTGACCAATGCAACCGGGGCAAATGGAAGAGTGAGGGCGGCACGGCTGCTTGTGGAGAATCGGTCAGAGTGTTCCATCTATACCTTGTGGCTCAGAGCCACTGATGGACCTCTGCTCCCTATGTTTATCCGGTTCCCTCTTGAAGCTGTCTATGCTTATAGCCCTCACCACTTCTGAATGTCTCTTGCCTAGAAAGCCCCTAAGACATGGGTCCTCAACCTTTCTAAGCCTGTGGGCACCTTTGGAATTCTGACATCGCATAATGGGGCAGCCACAAATGACTGCCACAAAACAGATGTCGCAGGAGACAGAGCTAGCCATAGTGAAGATCCTTGCACTGGAGATTGCAGCTGCTGCCAAAGCGATGTTTTTAAAAATCAGCACAGCCAATCAAATCTCCAGTGTTCTGGCCTTGCTGGGCAGAAACCCCACCGGTCCTGCCCACTTTCTCAAAACAGTAATGACAAATACACTGTAATAAAACACAAAAATATCCTAGCATAAGTTATGTATTAATAAAACGTCATGAAATTATATGATACATAGAATAACATAACAGAATCTCAGCTCTCTATATAATAATTCTGTTTTGGAGTGGCAACATTCCATGCACTCCCTCAGCCATTGGTCTGTCAGCCGCCACTCAAGAGTACTTGCGTGCCATTGGCCAAATGCTGGGTCTGCTCCTCTTCCCCGCCCACTCCCCCATCAGCCACCGTGCCCTGTCAGAATTACAGGCAAACGGCTTTCTCTCTTGACGAAGACACTTCTGCTTGCCTCCCATGTGGGAATAACTGTTCCCTCAGTGGCTGTTGGTAGGTTACTGTGTTTGTCATATGCAGCCTGACATGCCCGGACTTGCCCGGGCTGGCCAGGCACAACTCTTCATCCACCGTGCCCTGTCAGAATTACAGGCAAACGGCTTTCTCTCTTGACGAAGACACTTCTGCTTGCCTCCCATGTGGGAATAACTGTTCCCTCAGTGGCTGTTGGTAGGTTACTGTGTTTGTCACGAAATGGCAGTTACTGTGTTTGTAAGATGGCTGTGGTTCTTTGTTTAAAATGTTTCCACATAACGTTTAATTGAGCTGTAGTTCCAGAGAGGGGCCTGCAGGGGTATCTCTCAGTGAGTTGAATGGGGCTTCCTCATCTGCTGGCCTACAGTTCCCAGCTGCCCCAAGGCCAAAAAGTGTGGGAAAACAGGGACTGTCCCAAGGCAGTCTTCATCCCTGGGAGGCAGCAGAAATTCAGCCACTCTACAGTCGGCTGGACTGGGGAATTAATGGCAGTTTCCGTGCTCTCTTGGGCAAAAGAGAGAGGCTGAAGTACAACCAGAGGCTGGTCCAAGGAATGATCCTATCCTGAGCCCACAACCTCCAGAGGTAGAGAGTATTGTGTTTAGGGAAAG
>NW_015166432.1:84354-88026 GCF_001447785.1 Gekko japonicus | reverse complement strand
CTTCAGGTAGCAGAGATTAGTTCCTCTGGAGAAAATGGTGGACTCTGTGTCATTATACTTTGCTGAGACCTCCACAGCACATTGACACTGAGTGCCCAAGACCTTGGCACTCTCCCAGAGCTTCTTTCTAGAGCTCGTTGTATTTATTTCCACAATGGGCTTTATTCCTAGTAATACAATAAATATTAAAGAATGGTTGAACAAGAAGGATCCAGAGGAGTCCAAGCAAACCAGTCCAAACGGATTGAAAAAGTCAAAAGTCAAGGTCAGAAATCACACGAGGATTCCAGATATGTAAACCCCATTTTGGCACACTTCATCAGTGGAACTGCAAAATATGCAATCACGGTGTTGCCGCACTGGTTGAAATAGTGTATTATATAATAATAATAAAACATGCTTGCTGGCTTACCTATTCACAGTGCATCAATCATTTAATGGCTCTTACATAATCATTAAAGAGGACAAGTTTTCTCAAAACACCTGGTGGGCAGTGGCACCTAGAAAGGTGTTGGTGGGTGTCATGGTGCCCAGGGGCACCACGTTGGAGACCCCTTCCCTAAGAGGTCGCCTTGAGTTGGCTGCGACTTGACAGCCCTTCCCACCACCAATCTAAACCAAAAGTATGTGTAAAAAACCAGTTTGGCTTTCACCCTAAATTCATTTTTTTTAATTTGAGTTTTCATCAGCCTTCACTCCAATTGATACACACCAACACACACAGAGTCAAGAGCTTGTCAACAATCAACCCCATTGTTCTTCCTGAGCTCTTGAATCCTCCTGACGTGTCTCTCTTGAATACCCATGGTTTCTCTCTCTCTTTCTCTTCATCTCTCTCTCCCCACCCCCCATCCACACACTCAGAGACAAATCAGCCAGCAACAGACTTGATGGTGTAACTCTCCATCCCCACTGGGATTCCCAAGAGTGAAAGTTTACAAAATGGAAATGTGCCACAAGGTTTAATAGCAGCTGCCAAGCAGAATAAGTGCCGCGATATCAGCAGATTTCACAAGGCATAAATCCATCTAAAACTAAGTGCAAATACGAAAGGCATATTAGCAAAATTAAAAAAAAAATCTATCCCTTTCGTGCAACAGACTTTGCAACACACCCACCAACCTCCTTTCCTCCCACCTCCTCCTTCCCTGCGCCCCCCCCCCCCGCCGAATGAAAATATCTTCACACTTTCTCTAATACCAGCTGGCTCATATATATTGCAGAAGTTTCACTAAACAGTTATTGACAGTGATACTCTAAACATAGGTTAAACCTGCCCATGATCACCGCCTGTATCCAGTTAGAAAAGCTACACGCAACATATGCATCCCACACGAAGAGGAATGCTAGTCTTACAACGGAGCTGCGGAAAAGACAGTAACAGAAGCCGTGCACGGACTAGGAATCACGAACTCGTAGTCAGACGAAGGAGACGGTTGTCAGCAAAAAGTTCATGACACGGTTTCTAAGGCTCCCGTTTCCAAATGAGGGTCCTTTCAAAGTTTATTGGGGGTACTTCAATGAGAAGGTCAGCAACAGGGGACAAGATTCTGAGCACAGAGAGCTGGTCACCTCTTCTGATCTTGCTCTTCAGTGCAAGGCTGCGAAGCCTCTGGTGTGTGTGTGTGTGGGAAGGGAAGTTAGAAAGAAAACGAAGGCTTTATTTACATACAGGAAGTCCTCACCATAGAGTTCCTGGCAATTCCTAGAACTACCCAGAAGTGACAAAGGATAACTCTAGGAATCTCTGGAAATTCTATGGTAAAATCTACCTATGAGTAGACGAGGCCTTATTTTTTATTTTTCTCCTAGGATGCTGCCCCCTAAACCACTGATCATTCTTGTTATAGTGTAACAGTCACAAGAGTTTTATATGCACCTGCTTCAAAGACCAAACACAGGCAAGTTGAGGATCAGGGAACAAAACATATCCCTTGAAATTTACTTTAAGCAATGTTCAGAGGTGATTTTAAGAAAAACACTCCCTACTTCACATTTCTTCTCCCCTCAGATTATTATTGTCGATTTTTAACAAACATCACTCTACTGGAAACTTTCCCTAAGGAAACAAGTCAAAAAGATCTATAGATGTCTTCAAAAATGAGTAGCACTAGAAAGGAAAAGGTGACCATGCTGTACAGCTGCAGCGTTGACCACAGTGGACGGTAGCATGCACACAATGGTCCAAACAAGTTTTCCCATCAAGTTTTTTTAGGCACTTTCTAGTTTTTAGGGCACTTTCACACATGCGGAATACTGCACTTGCACTTTCAATGCACTTTAATGATCACTTGCAAGTGCAAACGATCAAAGCAAAGCACATTGAAAGTAGATTGGAAAGGCATTATTCCAAGGGTTTGAAAGCACCTTTAGTGTCTCGAATGAGGATGAAAAGATGACATAAGGGTAAGTCTGCTGACCTCCAGGTGGAGCCTGAAGATCTGCTGGAATTACAATTGATCTCCAGATAGGGTTCCCATTCCCCAGTTGGGGGTGGGGGACCCCCACGGTTTTGTGGGTTCTCGCCCATCGCCAGCCAGTTGGCCAGCAGGAGGAAATCCCCTACCCAAAAAAACAGCAGCATCAGCAGAAATAAATGTGATGTGCCTACGTCACCCAGAAGTGACGTAGGCACATCCATGAAGGGGGGGCGACGCTCTGGTTTTTGGGAAAAACCCCTATGGATTGAGGCTGATTTTACCATATAGTTTTATCCAAAAACCAGAGCATCGCCTCCAACGTCACCAATGTGCCTACGTCACTTCCAGGTGATGTAGGCAAGTTGTGCGAAATCACTTCTGGTGATGTAGGCACGTCATGTGACAACACTTCCGGTTCCCGGAGCATCCCCCCATCCACCCAAGTGGCTTTTCCAATGGACCTGGCAACCCTATCTCCAGACTACACAGACTACACAGGAAATGGCTGCTTTGGAGGGTGGACTCTATGGCATTACACCCCCGCTGAGGTCCCTCTCCCACTGGGTCCCTGCTTTCCCCAGGCTTCAAACTCAGATCTCCAAGAACGCCCCAACCCAGAGCTGGCAACCCTGGTTTCGGACAAGTTGTGGCTGGATGAAAATTCAGTCACATGTTTAGCAATATTGGGTAGATCTTTTCTGAGGATACACAATGGCTCGAAATCTTGAATTCAGCCCTAGAGAAAGTTCTGTTTCCAAAACAATCGTAATAACTGTTGCTAACTTCCAATTTCGTCTAGCTCTTTAATGTTAGGGAACCCCTGCTGATAGTTCAGCGCGCTTCTCTTTTGTCTAGAGCCATTGGCTCGCAGCCTTGGCAAGGAAAATGTTCCAAGGGGGATTAAAAAAATTTAGAAATGTGTGTTCCTCCTTTATGCCTCGCAAAACTGTCGTCTGCGTTCGCCTGACTTTCTAATTGGGGAGGGCCGTTTGCTTTGTTCTGTGGAGGGCTGTATGTTAATTTAGAACCTTTTGTATTAACATGGAATGTAGCGTGTGACATTTCTGAGCCTACGGCCAATGGACTCCACCTTGTGATGGCTTTTGTAAGGGATTTTGCATTGGTAGTGATGGTGGTATGGTTGAAAGGAAGTGCTGGACTCATTGGGATTAGCGGGGGGGGGTTGTAGAAAAAGCCCAGCAGGAACTCATTAGCATATTAGGCCACACCCCTGTGCCTTCCCTTGGCTTTC
>NW_015166432.1:80589-84292 GCF_001447785.1 Gekko japonicus | reverse complement strand
GGAGGCATTTAAATGCCCCCCCGAGCCTTCCCAGCCCCCCCCCCCCCGGCCTGCCCACCTCGGAGTCACCGGGGGGTTTGCTCTCCAGGCCTTCCATCTGTAGCCACACACGCAGAGGTTTGGCTGTAGTGGGCGTGGCCAACTCTGAAGCCAGCCGGAACTCCGTTCCTGTGTGTTCCTGCCCAAAAATAGCCCTGGGGATTAGGGAGATTTGAGTTCAAATCCCCATTCTCCCATGGAAGCTCACTGGGTGACTTTGGGCCAGGCACTGTCTCTCAGCTTAACCTAATTTACAGGGTTCTTGCGAGGATGACATAGAGGCAGGGGAAATGATGTAGATCCCTTTTGGTCCCCACTGAGGAGAAAAGCAGGGTATCTATATATCTAATAGCCAAGTTGCCCCCTCCGTGTGGATATCTAAATCCGCACATTGAGGGCACTTGGGGTGCAGAGAGATTTTCCTGCATACTTGGAGCAGTCCCCAGGTGTGCAGAAAAATATAAAAAGTTGAAAAAACTATACGGGGAATACTTAAATCCCCCAAAAAGTAAAAGAGCGTTCCCTGCGCATGCGCAGAGAACGCCCTGGCAACTGTCTTGCTGCCACTGCTGGCCGGCCTCACTGCCATCAGTACCGGGGGGAGGAGTGGAGGAGGGAGAAGGCTTGGCAGGCTTCAGGCCTCACTGCCGCTGCTGCCAAGGAGAGGGAGGAGGGAAAGGGCTTGGCGGGCCTTGCCGCCACTGGTGTTGAGGGAGGGGGAGGAGGGAGAAGACTTGGCAGGCCTTGCTGCCGCTGGTGTTGAGGGAAGGGGAGGAGGGAGAAGGCTTGGCGGGCCTTGCTACCACTAGTGTGGAGGAGGGGGGAGGGGGTGGCGGCGGGGGTGGTGGGAGGGGGAGGCTTGGCAGGCCCCGCCGACACCGGTGTTGGCGGAGGGGGAAGGCTTGGTGGGCCTCAGGCCTTGCCGCTGCAGGGGGGGAGGGAGGAGGCTTGGCGGGCCTGATGGGTCTGCCTGCTGGGCTCACCTACTGCCACTTCCTCCTCCTGCGGAGCGCCTCCTGCTTCTGCAAGCTAGGAGCTGTGGGGAATACTCCCCCCCCCATGAGTATCACGGGGCCCCCTTCTTGTAAATATCTGAATCAATCAGTAAATGTAAACAATTAGGCAGAGGTCCTGGCACAGAAGAAAGGAGGGTCCATTTGCTTTTCATTGAAATTTTAAAAATTCCAACATGTGGGCAAGGCCTAAGGGCTAAATCTAGAGATGCTCCACGGGGCAGGGGCTGACAGTTTTTGTGGGCAGAGTTTAAACATGTAGAGAAATGGAGCACCAACTGTTTAAAGGAAATAACTCAGTTTATTAAAGAAGATATAAACTCTGATAGAACAGAGGAGAGGGTGAGAGGCTTGACTAACTGACTAACTGCTGTGAGAGACAGGAACAAAGGGAGAGGGCTCAGTTGGAGCAGGAAGCCTCCAAAGAGCCAATCAGGAGACAGGAAGGACATAATTTAAAATTGTGCGAAGTCGCTAGCTATGCTATCTAGCAGTCCTTCAGCTGTCCCCTATCAAAGATGAGAAGAAGGCCCTGAAGGGAGCAGCACCTTCTTCAGTCAAATAATTCTTCCTGCCGCACCGGCAGTTAGTTGATCCTGCCTTTTAAGAGACTTTGATTAATTGTGTGGATTCTGCAGCCTTACTGCTCAAACATAGCATTTTACATTTGTGTTTGGAATAACAGAATTTGCCCTGTCTGTTGATTTTTTTTTAAAAAAACCAAGTGTCTAGCCCCCAAGCCCTTAATTTTAGTATAATTTGAAAAGAAACTTAATTTGAACTGAGCACAGAATTTGGCAAGCTTTGGCACATAGTGCTTAGCATACCTGTATTCATTTTTCGCAATTCTTATATAGACTTGCCATAGGGCTGCCAAGTCCCCCGAGGGGGCAGTGAAACCCCCGCCCCAGAGGCCCGTTCCCCGGCGGCGCCGGATCGGGCCCCGGGGGAACTCCTCCCCGACTTGCGCATCACCAGGAAGTGACGCGGGCACTCCGGGCACACTGGGGGCGGGGCCACGGCCATACAAGGGAAAACTCTATGGCTTTCCCTTGTATGGCTGTGGCCCCGCCCCCAGCGTGCCTGGCATCCTCCTGTCACTTCCGGGTGACGTGCGTGCTGTGCATGCACGCGCGCACAAGACACCGGCCGGGAGCCCCCCGCTCCCGGCGAAGATACACTTGGCAACCCTACCTGCGTGTCCCCAGGTCAGGGTAGGGGTTCTCCCAGTATTTGGGGCTTCTGCTTGCCACTGGCCAGTTGGCCAGCAGGGGAAACCCCACCCACCCCAAACAGCCATGTCGCCGCATGACTTCTCTGACATGATGACATAAGTGAAGTGAAGTCATCATGCTGGATGGAAGCGGGCTCAGCAGTTATACCCCAATCATACAAGACCCCCTGAACGGCAGAGGCCAGTGAGCAAACACCTGCAAGCGCAGGGAAAAGCTAATGGGCTCAGTGAGGGCAGGAGACTGCCAAAGGAGGCAGGACAGATGAGCCAGGTGCTCAAGGCCATGGAGGGATAACAAGACCACAGGGGGAAGGCAGCTGCAGGGGAAAGCAGGGTGGCAAAGTGCCAGCGCAAAGCCCACACATTCCAGTGCATTATGCATCCCATGGCGGTGTCAATGGACCAAGAGTTACTTAGAGTTTTGCATAACTTCACTCCCAGGCTCTTTTTGGCTGGCTCTGCTTCCTACAGCAGCTGGGTTTTGGGTCATTGCACCCAAGGGTTGCCAACCTTCAGGTGGTGGCCAGAGATCTCCCACTATTACAACTGACCTCCAGGCGCTGCTCTCTCGAAGCTGTGGAGTCTTGTGAGCAAAAATTCTACTTTGTGAGCTACTGGTATTAAAGCTGTGAGCGAGCAATTTGGCTACTGCATAAATTTGGTTTGCTCTGGAGCCATCCTTCCTGAGCGGAGACAAAAACCTGTGAGCCGGAGGCTAAAAAAAACTGTGAGCTAGCTCACACTAACTCAGCTTAGAGGGAACACTGCCTCCAGGTGAAAGAGATCAGTTCACCTGGAGAAAATGGCCACTTTGGAAAGCAGATTCTATGGCATTAGACCCTATTTAAGTCCCGCCCCTCCCCACACCCTGCCATCCTCCAGTTCCCTGGAGGTCCCTTCCAGCTCTATGATTCTATGATGGTGTTCCAACCCCCAAATCTCCAGGTATTTCCCAATTACCAGACTTGGTAAGCCAATTGCACCCACCTCCCTGCGTCAGAATACCAAAGGTGCCCAGGGACCTGAAAACTTCGGGGACTCCTGGGTTACACATTACGACTGATTTCCCACTGCTCCACGCTCGCTCTTCCCTTTTGCCCCCATGGTACGTGTCAATTTCACACAAGCTGCCACATTTGGCCCCGCAGCTTCGCGTGATTTTCCCCGCATCTACTCAATCCTCCAAAAAACAGGACTGGGTAGACCCAGGGGAAATCACACGAAGCTGCGGGGCAAAATGCAGCCGTGCAGCCACTTGTGTGAAATTGACACGTACCATTGGAGCAAAAGGGAAGAGTGAGCGTGGAGCAGTGCTTGTGGGAAATCGGTCTACATTTCCCCACCAGGGCCAACATAAGCTCCCTTGGCCTGTTTCAAGTTGGAAAAGAGGCCGGGGGGGGGGGCTTAAAATCTACTT
>NW_015166432.1:72844-80552 GCF_001447785.1 Gekko japonicus | reverse complement strand
CCTGTGTATGCCTCAGAAGCACAAAACCCCCAGATCATGTCTGTCGGCCCATGGAATGGACAGTTCACTACAGAAAGTAATTGTTCTCCCTTACAAGTTCATGTACAGTATTCACCTAATTTGACTGTGTTTCCCCTGAGGCTTGAGCAAGGACTTGGGATTTCTCAGCCATTACAGGTGTTAATCAGCTTAGCAGAACTAGAGAGACTGCATTATCACCAATTACGGCTGTTGCCAGGGGTCACTGTACTTTTCTTGATTGCATTTGGATTTTATGTAACAATGTCCAATCTGGTTCTTTTTGCATGCTCTTCTGTTTACAGTTTCCTTTCCAGTACCCTGTGTTTAGACTTCAGACATCCCTCACGCATCTGAAACAGTGGGCTGCGGTCCACAGAAGCTTATGCTAGGATTTAAAAAAAACGTGTTAGTCGTGAACATGCCTCTAGACACCTGTTTGTTGTTTCCATGACAGATTAACTTTGGAACAGTTCCTCTTACTTTGCCAATTCATCAACCATTGTGAGACGTCCACCCCCTCTCTGATTGGACGGCATGCCGTTTGGATGATGTCGGGGAGCGTCCATGACTTAGCAGTTGAGTATCCGGCTTTCCACGCAGCAGGTCCCACTTTCAGTCTGGGGCATCTCCAGTTCAAAGACTTCGGTAAGTAGAGACTCTATAGGAGAGCCTAGAGAGCGGCTGCCAGTCAGAACAGATGAGACTGACCATGACAGACCAATGTTCTGATGCATCATAAGGCAGCATCATATGATCTTTGCTTGTCTGAATTTAGGGTTGTGTCAGATAGCTGCCATGGAGGTCTATGTGTATCAATTCACCCCCCTTCTGTCTGCCCGGCATCTGCGCATGCCTCCTGTATGTCCTGTGTGTATCCTTGTGTCATGCATTCCATTCTATGAACGCTTGCGTACGCTTATCTGCAAGATTAACAGGTGTGGGGAAGGAGCCGCTTTGCTTAGACTATAATGAGCTGGACCGTCTGAAGCTGCATTTGTTTATCTTTATAGAAACGTTGCTTCTCAGGCTTTTGAGCGCGAAACCAAAAGTCTGCCCGCTCGGCGGGAACCAAGGTTATTGGTTATTGTCTTTTTGAATGTCTTTCATTATCCCTTGCCCGACCCAGCCCAGGTATTCTGGGCAGTGCCTTTGTTCATGCTCTATCGTGGCTTTAATAAAATACTACTTTGCTTAAACGTGTATTGGACTTGTAGCTGTGGGGAAGCGGACAGCTTGCCAAGTCGATCTTCGCAAGAAGCGGGGGGCTCCCGGCCGGCATCTGGTGTGTGCGTGTGCGCGCAAAGCGCGTGCGCGCTGCATGCACATCACCCGGAAGTGACGTGACGACGTCAGGCACGCTGGGGGCGGGGCCACGGCCATACAAGGGTTTTTCCTCGGATGGCCGTGGCCCCACCCCCAGCGTGCCCGGCGTGGTCGCGTCACTTCCAGGTGACACGCACGTCGGGGAGGAGTTCCCCCCAGGGCCTGATCCGGCGGTGCCAGGAAATGGACCTCTGGAGCGGGGGTTTCCCCACCCCACGGGGGGACTTGGGAAGCCTATCTGAACTAAATACACTAAATAATGCACTTTCAATCCTTTTTCAATGCACTTGCAAGTTAATTTTAGCATGTGTAAAATGACAAACTCTACTTGGAAACAGTTGCTGAAGTGGATTGAATTTGCAAGTTAATTTTAGCGTGTGTAAAATGACAAAATCCACTTGGAAACAGTTGCTGAAGTGGATTGAAAC
Organism: Gekko japonicus; assembly: GCF_001447785.1. Classification (NCBI taxonomy): domain Eukaryota; kingdom Metazoa; phylum Chordata; class Lepidosauria; order Squamata; family Gekkonidae; genus Gekko; species Gekko japonicus. Next base: position 78,780 of record NW_015166432.1, on the reverse strand, counting down.
TGCATTATTTAGCCTTGGCTTGCTGGGTCTTCTGGTCTCACTTTGTGATAATCCTCCACACACACACACACACACACACATGCAAACCCTTTGTAGCATTGTGCACTCTTGCACACAGTGCAACAATGAGTGTACGGCAAAGTGCATTGTGGCTCCTCAAAGTATTCTGAGATTCATGTTGAATGAAGAAGGCACAAGAGACGATAATATTTTTAGGCCCCGTTGAAGCTAACATGAAAGGCACAGGGAGTGGAATATAAAAATCTTTTTACCTATGATTATCTAACATCTTTGGCTCCCGTTTGGTGTAGTGATTAGAAGTATGGACTCTTATCTGGGAGAACCGGGTTGGATTCCTCACTTCTCCACATGCAGTTGCTGGTGTGACCTTGGGTCAGTCACAAGTTCTTTTAGAGCTGTTCTCTCAAGGGCAGTCCTCGAAAGAGCTCTCTCTCAGTCCCACCTAACTCACAGGGTGTCTGTTGTGGGGAGGGAAAGGGAAAGGAGAATGTAAACTGCTCTGAGACTCCTTTGGGTAATGAAGGGTGGGGTATAAATCCAATCTCTTCTTCTTCTCTCCCCTCATAATAATAAAAATAATAATAATCTTTCAATTTATTAATTGCTCAATCCTGCTGTTGCTGGCTCTAAGTGATTTACAGTTACACATTCACAAGGGACTAACAATGATTTATAGGGGTAAGGGAGGACACCATATATATATAAATCTTTACATCGCACATGTTTGCAGCCGACGGGGATTTTTTGCTCAGTTGTAGACTCAGACATGTTCCAGACAGCATTTTCCGCTCAGCTTGGCTTGATGACGTCAGCTTTTTTCTCCAGGACTCTTCGGGTCGCAGTGCCGCACTGCCACCGCCTGGCTGGAATGGCCCATTAGAGGCTTTTTGATGCCGAAGAGATCTTCTAGGCTTCCGATCTTACGAGCTGAACATTCCATTCACCAGCTAACACCTCCCCCACTGGAGGGTTTTGGTCTGCCCACCCTCTCTAAGGAGTGGGTACCCATTTTATCTACTCGCCGAAGCTTTCGAACCGCTGCGTGGACGGTGGACGTTTGTCATGAATGTTTATACCTTAATACACTCTAAGTCTTTCAGATGCTTCACGTCTCTGCATTTTTCCCCACATCACCTGCACTGTCAAGAAAACTGCCATGGAAACTCCGTGGGTGCCCCTGGACCAGTTCTTAACCTTTCTCCAGGGTTGCCAGCCCTAGAAGTGGTGGCTGCAGATTTTCAGCTATTGCACACCTGATCTCCAGGTGACAGCTTGCCTGGAGAAAATGGCTGCTTTGGAAGGTTGATTCTATGGCATCATACCCTATTGAAGTCTCCCCCCTCCCCAAACTCCACCCTCCTCAGGCTCCACCCCCAAAATCTCCAGGTATTTCCAAACCCAGAGCTGGCAACCCTACCTTTCCCAGGGGATGGTTGTTGTGAGGATAAAAACAGAGGAAGGAAGCATAGATCCCCACTGGGAGGGAGGTAAAGGTAAAGATTTCCCTTTCTCGAAAGCCAGTCGAATCCAATCGAGGGTTGCGGTGCTCATCTCCGTTTCAAAGCCGAAGAGCCAGCGCTGTCCGAAGATGTTTCCGTGGTCATGTGGCTGGCATGACTAGATGCCAAGGCGCATGGAACGCTGTTACCTTCCCACTGAAGCGGTACCTATTTATCTACCTGCAATTTCTTGCGTTCGAACTGCTAGGTTGGCAGGAGCTGGGGCCACTCAGTTCACTCTGTCACGCGGCACTCGGGTCTCGAACTGCTGAACTACCGACCTTCCGGTCTGTAGCTCAACCTCTTAACCACTTGAGCCACCGCAGCCCATTGGGAGGGAAGGAGTATTTAAATACCTCTCGATGACTGGCTGTATCATGGTGTGACAACCCTGCTAGGTAGTCAGGGCTGAGAAGAAAATGACTGGCCCAAGAGCACTTAGTGAGCATCACGGCTACAGAGGAGAGCTTTTAACTAAAAATGGGGGAGGGGGGTGTTATAAGAGAGAGAGAAAGAGAATTAGAATTATAGAATCATAGAGTTGGAAGGGACCTCCAGGGTCATCTAGTCCAATCCCCTGCACAATGCAGGAAATTCACAAATTCTTCCCCCTCCATACCTGTAGTGACCACTGTTCCACGCGAAAGAGAGAGAGAGAGAGAGAGAGAGAGAGAGAGAGAGAGATTCCCCAGTCTCAAGAACGGCATCTTAATTGCCAGTGCCTCTTTCGTTCATTGTGGTTCTCCTCCTCCCTCCCCCTTTTAAACATTTTTCAATTTAGACCAATTTTATAGCATCAAAAATCTCTTATAATGATTAGGCTCAGCTGTGTCAAGAAATTAAGAAGCTGGTGTAGCAGGTTCATTGAAAAAGCATTCAGGGGAAAGAATACTATTTGAGTTTGTTGGTGTGTGTTTTTTTCTCCTCCTGGAAGGAGAGGAGAAAAAGCCAGGTGCTTAAAAAAAAATAAAAAATGCCAAGGTGCAAACTGAATTACACGATGCCCAGGAGTGTGCAATAGCATTTCATTGTTTGAGTTTGGAATAAAAGACAGATAATTAGGAAATTGGGAGTCTATTAATTTTCCAAATTTACTCATGCACGAAGCACTGAGCTACACTGATATTTGCTTACCTCGTCATTATGCAAAAATATATTAGCTAATTATTTTGACTAATGCAATTAAGATATGCATATTTAGCATAAACTATACAATGGAAACGTTACAGTCAGCAACTGCAAGGTTGCACTCATGGGCAGCCGAGAAGCAAAAAGTCTCCGCACAGCCTGCGACGGCAAGCCGGGAGATTGTTACAGCTTTGCCCGAACTTCTTCTTCTTAGTGCTGTTGCAATAATTAATTTCTTGTACGGGTGGCACAACGAGCTGTGGCATTAATTTGTGGCGAAGCAGAGACACCTGAAGAGGCCAGCCTTTGAGCAGCGGAATCTGTGCCTTTATTTGCCTTCATTGAGGGAAAGACAGTATCTTTCACCAGGATCCAATGAAGACATTTCGTATCCTTTGTTTTCTTTCTATGGAGAGGCACCGGCAAGTTATAGGATATATTCCCCCCCCCCTCACCACACTCGTATTTCAGATCTAAGCCATTTTTGTTGGAGTGAGCAACTCAGCATGCCTCGATATTGGGGGGCACTACATCACACTTAAGTGAATATAGGTGTTATCTCCTTGAATAGAATGCCTCCCTTTGTCCTTTCACTCATCCCACATGGCCTTCCATGGAGATACATATCTCTGCAGGTGCCTCACAGGACACCACAGGCCTATAGCCAGGATTTTATGGCTTCTTGGACAATTTTTTTTCTGGTGGGGCTGAAGTTCTCAGTGCAGAAAGCCATTTAGCCTATAGAAAGCAGCTACCAGGATAGATCTCTAAATTGCAAGCTGTCAACCACTTTAGATGACAGTTCGCAGCTGCTGCAAGTTAATCACTTCTGTCAATCTAAGCAACAATTCTGATCACAAGCTGGCAGGTGGGGGTGCCGACTTCTATAGTCAAGGAAGCTAACATTTGGCAGGAAAACTCTCTTAAAGGAGACCAGTTTCTTGACACAGAGTTAGAAGGGATCCTAGAGGTCACCTACTCCAGCCTCCTTGCTCAGTGTGGGAATTAGTCAACGACAGCACCCCACTCTGCTTAAAAAAGCACATGCCTTTAAAAAATGTTTTTAAATGATTGGAAAAAAGCCTTTGCAGGAGAAATGCGTGTGGGGCTGTGCCTTTAGGAAAGGGGGCAGAGCCCCACCATAGCTATGGGCCTGCTTTGTCTTAACTTGGGAGCTGCCCTCTGCCCTCTCCTCTCTCTTTGTCCTCTCACTCATCTCACATGGCCTACCATGGAGACACACATCTCTGCAGGTCTCTCCTGTAGATACAGTGCCCTCACAGGACACCATCTTGACCATACCCCCTTAGCTAATGGGAAAGGGAATGCTATTTCAGCACCACCAAATGTCTGTCTCGAGCAGTAGAAAAGAGCGAGAGTCCAGGAGCACCTTAAAGACTAACAAGGCTCATGCCCTGCCACATATTTTGTTAGTCTTTAAGGTGCTACTGGACTCTTGCTCTTTTCTACCACTTCAAGGATGCCTACCATACCAGCCAAGGGAGCATCCTTGCATCAGAAGACCTGGAAAGGTCAGTGGATACTCCCCAGCTTCTCTAAGAGTTGCTTCCTGTTCTGTGCAGCTAGGAGATCTGCTTCTTCTAAGACACAGGTAACATTTCTGTCCATATAAAACATTTCCATCATTTACAAATTGTTGACTTACAGATTAGATCATTGTGATATCCTCCATGTGGGGGGGGCTGTCCTTGAAGACTGTCTGGAGGAGGAGGAGGAGGAGGAGAAGAAGATCCATACCCCCCCTGCACTCGGAGTCTCAGAGCAGCTTACATTCTCCTTCCCTTCCCCTCCCCACAACAGACACCCTGTGAGTTGGTGGGGCTGAGAGAGCTCTGAGAGAACTGCTCTTGAGAGGACAGCTCTCAGAGAACTTTGGCTGACCCAAGGTCACCCAGCTGGTTGTACATGGAGGAGTGGGGAATCAAACCCCGTTCTCCAGATTGGAGTCTGCCACTCTTAACCACTACACCAAAATCCAGTTGGTCTAAAAGGCCACCACCCAGGTATTGTTAGGTATGAGTATGAGGCAAAATATTCCACTTTTGCTTGGTGAGTCACAGTTTCCAGATACACCCCCAAGTGCTGGTTTTCAAGACATAATGTTTGGGTTCCAAGTATCCCAGTAAGCTGCTGCACTACAGGACCGCAGGCAGAGAGCAGCCAGATAAACCAAGCCCCAGCAACCAGTGTTCCCTCTAAGCTGAGTTAGTGTGAGCCAGCTCACAGTTCTTTAGCCTCCGGCTCACACATTTTTGTCTCGGCTCAGGAAGGGATGGCTCCAGAGGCAAACTAATTTATGCAGTAGCCGAATCGCTCACTCACGCCTTCAAGGCCAGTAGCTCACAAAGTAGAATTTCTGCTCACAAGACTCCACAGCTTAGAGGGAACATTGCCAGCAACTCTGCCAGTGCTTCAGGGACATCCCGTTTGGACCCTTCAGTAGTGATGGCAGCCAGTGTCAGCTTCCCAGTTGCCTGCAGTGGTGACTTCCAGATCAGATCACTGTGATATCCTCCATGTGGGGGGCTGTCCTTGAAGACCTTTTGTGGGGAGTCTCAGTAGGTGAGGCAGCATCCCTGAGCTGAGTGCGAGTCCTTTTTTTAATTATTATTCAAAGATAAGTCAAATACACAAAAGAAACCAGGAAGCATAAACATTAATGCATTCAATACTCTTACAACGAAGCGTAAACATATACACCTAAAATATTTCGATAACTCTGTATAGCTCAGTGAACTACACCTGACTTAAGGGCCGTTTCGACTTGCTGGTCTGGCTATGGCGATGGCCAGGGGTCGTTTTGTAGAAAAAGAGCTAGGGGAACTCATTAGCATAACTCATTAGCATATGCCACACCCCCTGACATCACCGGAAGTGTGTCATAAGGCCACACCCCCTGACATCACCGGAAGTGTGTCATAAGGCCACACACCCCGCCCCCAACGGTACCGGCCACCGACGCCGGCCTTGCAGCTCCAATGCCGAGCCCCATGAGGGGCCCAGCGGTGGACCTGCAAGGCCAGTGGGAGTGCAAGGAAGCCCCGCGAAGGCCCTCCCTGGCCCCAGGCAGGCAGGGGTGGGGAGAGGCAGGGAGGAAGCAACTTCTCCTTCTCCTGCCTCCTCCTGGCTGAATGAAGGCCGGAAGCGGGGCGGCTGGAAGCAGGGGGTGGAGCTTCGTCATGTGCCCTGCCCCCCATACCTCACCCGGGGGAACTGCAATCCCCCGCGATCCCCCCCCCGAAATGACCTCTGGCTATGGCCCAGTCT
>NW_015166432.1:69151-71871 GCF_001447785.1 Gekko japonicus | reverse complement strand
TGGGCTTTCTTCTGGCTCCAACAGCCCTCCAGGGTTGCATCCCAATGGAAACTTACCCGATGTTAAAGAAGAAGAGAAGAAGAAGAAGAGATTGGATTTATACCCCGCCCTTCACTTGGAGTCTCAGAGCGGCTTACAAACTCCTCTCCCTTCCCCTCCCCACAACAGACACCCTGTGATGTGGGTGGGGCTGAGAGAACTCTGACACAAACGGCTCTTTTTCAAGGACAGCTGTGCCAGAGCTTGTGACTGACCCAAGGTCACATCAGCAGATGCAAGTGGAGGAGTGGGGAATCAAACCCGGTTCTCCCAGATTAGAGTCCGCACACTTAACCACTACACCAAACTGGCTCAATATACCTGTAATGGAAGAGAAACAATAGGGAATTACTTTAGTTAGATTATGGGCAGTCCCCTATCCATCTGCCTATGTATTAAATTGTTGTTATATGTGTCCTCCAATGAGCTTGGGGAAGCACACATGACTCTCTCACTTAACCACTACACCAAACTGGCTCAATATACCTGTAATGGAAGAGAAACAATAGGGAATTACTTTAGTTAGATTATGGGCAGTCCCCTATCCATCTGCCTATGTATTAAATTGTTGTTATATGTGTCCTCCAATGAGCTTGGGGAAGCACACATGACTCTCCCTCCTTCTTTCTCTACTGACAACAACCCTGTTGGGCAAGTAATTCTACAAGCCTGCTCACAGCCACTGAGGAAGAAGAAGAATGCACCATCTGGTCACATCCAACTTATGGCAACCCCATTCATGGGGTGTTGCAGGCAAGAGAGGAGCAGAAGTGGTTTGCCATTGCCTTCCTCCGCATAGCAACACCAATCTTCATCCAGGGTCATAGAATCATAAAGTTGGAAGGATCCTCCAGGGTCATCTAGTCCAACCCCCTGCACAAAGCAGGAAATTCACACATACCTCCCCTCCCACACCGCCAGTGACCCCTGTTCCATGCCCAGAAGATTACAAAAAGCCCCTCCAGGATCTCCAGCCAAACTGGCCTGGAGAAAAATTGCTTCCTGAACCCAAAGTGGCGATCAGCATTCCCCTGGGTGTGTAAGAAAGGGCCACAAGAACTAAGCACTGATGCAACCCTCCTGCCCTTCTCTCATGATCTGCCTAAGTTCACAGAATCAGCACTGCTGCCAGATGGCCATCTAGCCTCTGTTTGAAGGAGAGCCCACCACCTCCCAAGGAAGCCTGTTCCACCGAGGAACCACTCTAACTGTCAGGAAGTTCTTCCTAATGTTTCGGCGAAAACTCTTCTGATTTGATTTCAACCTGTTGGTCCTGGTCTGACCTTCTGGGGCCACAGAAAACAACCCTGCACCCTCCTCTGTATGACAGCCCTTCAAGTACTTGAAGATGGTTATCGTATCACCTCTCAGTCGTCTCCTCTCCAGGCTAAACATACCCAGCTCCTTCAACCTTTCCTCATAGGACTTGGTCTCCAGACCCCTCACCATCTTCGTTGCCCTCCTCTGGACATGTTCAAGCTCTGGATATGTTCTTAAATCGTGGTGCCCAAAACTGAACACAGTACTCTAGGTGAGGTCTAACCAGATCAGAGTAAGTGATACCATCACTTCATGTGATCTGGACACTATAATTCTGTTGATGCAGCCCAAAATCGCATTTGCCTTTTTAGCTACTGCATCACACTGCTGACTCATGTTCACCATATGGTCTACTAAGACCCCTAGATCCTTTTCACACATACTACTGCCAAGACAAGTCTCCCCCATCCTATAATTATGCCTTTGATTTTTCCTACCTAAATGCAGAACTTTACATTTCTCCCCATTGAAATTCATTTTATTTGTTTTAGCCCAGTTTTCCAGCCTGTCAAGATCATTCTGTATCCTGACTCTGTCTTCTACCATATTTGCTACCCTCCCTTAAGTATCTCCTGTCCAAGTACTGACTGCGGCCAAAACCTGCTTAGCTTCTGTGAACTGATAAGCCCAAATTAAGCTGAGCTAACACAATGGAAAAAGCAGGGATTGGTTTGGCCAGTGAAGCTCGGTTTCAGATAGAGATACTTATATTCTGTGGCCCTGGTCACACGGGAGGATTTGCCCCACGAAACGGACAGGTTGAGAGCGGATTAAACTGGCACGATCAGATGCCAACATCTGGCAAGCGTCACGCACTTGCCCCCAACCCATCCCTTCCGGCCGAAGATGCGGATCTAAAAGAGACTAGTGAAAGGGCATTACCTACCGGATGACGCGCAGCAACGGCGGCCATGGGATCGCCGATGCGAGGTTATCCCGTGGTATGCGTGGTAATGGCGAACTGCGCATGCACACAACTGCTGTGGCTGGCCCTCCTCGCCCTTCTTAGAGTCACTTCCCCTGTAGCATGTGATCGCGGCTGCCGGCAGAAGTGCAGAGCCTCGGGGGACCTGTCTGATCCTGCTGCCGCGCTTCTGTTTGTTCCGGATCTAAAAAGCCACACTTCTGCCGTGGCTTTTCCCGCTAGTGTGACCGGGTCCTTTGAGTAGGGGGATAGTGGGCAGAGGTCATTTTGGGGGAGATCGCGGGGGATCACAGTTCCCCCGGGTGAGGTACGGGGGCGGGGCACATGATGAAGCCCCGCCCCCTGCTTCTGGCCACCCCGCTTCCGGCCCTCATTCAGCCAGGAGGAGGCAGGAGAAGAGGGAGGGTAAGTTGCTTCCTCCCCGCCTCCCCCCACC
>NW_015166432.1:33534-68985 GCF_001447785.1 Gekko japonicus | reverse complement strand
CTTTTTCTACGAAACGACCCCTGCTAGTGGGCCACTCCTCCATTGGTCTGACTCCCTCCAGGACTTTCTGGAAGCACCTCAGGGGCCCGGAAGTTAAGAGAGGAGGGGGAGGGATGTCACTTCATTCCTCCGACTCTTGCTGGGAAAGAGCTTTCTCCTGCTAAAATTTTGGCTGCCGCGTCCCTGTTGAAGGCCAAGTGATTCCGTACGTGTTTTCTCTCATTGGAATCAGAGGCCTTCTCATATAGTGAATGACCTGGAAGCTTTTACTGGAGCCGTTACAAAGATGCTTCAAAACACAACCGTCATCCAGGAACTCTTGCTTCCCCTTCCCTGTTCCTGCTCTTCGGTCTCCACCATCCCATTACTCATCACCATTCTCTCTGACCTCTCTCCCATCCATGTCCGTTGGCTGTGGAAACAGCAGTTATATCCATATTCCATAAGTCAGACTGTGAGGTCAACCGTCTGCTTGGTGTGTGCCTAAATTTGATTCTGTCCGAGACTAGGAGCAATCCTCAGTAGCAAAGTGTTTTAATACCCTCTGCTGTTCTACATGTTCCCAGGCATCTGGAGCAGTGTTCCCTCTAAGCTGAGTTAGTGTGAGCCAGCTCACAGTTTTTTAGCCTCCGGCTCACACAGTTTTGTCTTAGCTCAGGAAGGAGGGCTCCAGAGCAAACTAATTTATCCAGCAGCCAAATCGCTGGCTCACAACTTTAATGCCGGTAGCTCACAAAGTAGAATTTTTGCTCACAAGACTCCACAGCTTAGAGGGAGCTTTGATCTGGAGCTGACCACCACTGGAGTCAAAGAACTGGGCTTAATGGGCCATTGGTCAGATGCAGGAGGGTTGTTTGTATGTTCTATTCTTCTTCAGCAGCTGTCAAGATTTACCGCTGGCAAACCCAAGCGGCGGGCCTTTCTGTTCACAGAAACGCACAATTGTGAATGGAATAAAACGCAAGTCAGCTCTGTGCCACTGTTCCATGGAGTACATGTGTTGCGCACTCAGTTATGGCTTCCATGTGTTCGGGGGGAAGAGGGCCGCAGATAATAGAGTCCTCTTGTATTCCTGACTTTAAAATTACTTCAAGCTGCCAAGGTGACTCCTGGGTCAGAAAGTGTGTGTCTGCCAATTGACAAGGGCTCTCTTAGAAGCACATCTCAAGGTCAATCTGTACAGCCGGATCTGCACATGTGGAAAAGTGGGAAAGGAATTCTCGGGCGGTAGAGTGGATCGTATCACTTCAGTCTGCAGGTGGGAGAGAGGCCATTGTTAAGGGTTGCCCATGTACAAGAAATCACTGCAATTTTTTTAAAAAAAACACACACTAACATAATCAAAGAGAAAGGGTGCATTCCCGCCCACTTTGTGTTACGATCGTTTTCTACTCACGAGGAATATATTTTAATGCAGAGAAACATTTCAAAATATGGTTCACAGTCCATTCTGTCCCTTCAGGACTTATGCAGGCCTGCAATCAGTGGGATCAAACGGTAAAGCTTTCTTTCAGGATTGTGGTTCCAGGTGGTCAGCCGTGTTGGTCTGAAGCACTAGAACAAATTTAGAGTCCAGCTGCACCTTTAAGACCAACAAAGGTGTATTCAAGGTATGAGTTTTCATGTGCATGCACACTTCTTCAGATACATTGGAGTGGAAGGTAGAGTTCAAACCAGAGATCATTTCGGGGGGGGGAACGCGGGGGCAGTTCCCCCGGGTGAGGTACGGGGGGTGGGGCACATGACGAAGCCCCGCCCCCTGCTTCCGGCCGCCCCGCCTCCGTCTCTCATTCAGCCAGGAGGAGGCAGGAGAAGAGGGAGGGTAAGTTGCTTCCTCCCTGCCTCTCCCACCCCTGCCTGCCTGGGGCCAGGGAGGGCCTTCGCGGGGCTTCCTTGCACTCCCGCTGGCCTTGCACCCCATTCATTTTTCCAAGTATACAGTATCTCCAGTGGTTTTACTACTTACCTGTAATGCTCCAAATACAAAAACTGAGGTGAGGAGGTAGCCCATACGTAACAAGCCAAAAACACCCCCCCCCAGCTATGTCTTAATTTCCTGGTTTGAGGGGGGGGTCTCCTTTTCTTGGGGACTGGATATTGCACATCTCAATTTACTGAGTCACACTTTGTTTCTCCAATTGGATTGCCATGCATACTCTTTACCAATGAAATCGACACATCTGAAGAACCTTTTGCATTCCAATGAGTATCATTTGAATCGTTTAATTCCCTCAATGCAATATTGTCTGCCTGGCGCTCCCAACATGTAAGGCCATTCAAGGAGCACAGCTAATAAGCGACATGGTTCTTTGGATGTTAACTGATAACAGCACGGGAATGATTGCTGTTCACATTCCCAGACATTCAGTAGTACACATTTCTTGCATAAATCTCCAGGTAATGTTACACTGTGAGGCATGCTTTATTAATATGTGATCAAAGCCTATGTTATTCTGTGAGCTTATATTGCTTTTCCCCTCAAAAGAGAATAGGAAAGATACCCTCAAACTGGCATAATTAGAGGTTCTTGGGAATGTTATCTGGCTTCCTGACACAAGTCTGGATCTAACTTTAAGCACAGGTGAATCTCTTATTCTGGATGGCTACAACATCACTCTGTCACATTTTTATCCCATTGTTCCTTAAGATGCTTGCGGCATCCCCAAGTTAAAAGCAAAGGACAGCAGATTCAAGAAGAGATTGGATTTATACCCCGCCCTTCACTACCAGAAACTGCTCTTTTTCAAGGACAGCTCTTATCAGAACTATGGCTTGCCCAAGGTCAACCAGCCAGCTGCAAGTGGAGGAGTGGGGAATCAAACCCTGTTCTCCCAGATTAGAGTCCACGCACTTAACCACTACTACAAACACAACCCAAACACAAAACAGGGTGGATTCGCCTCAACAATGATGCTCAGTTTGGGTTGGATCCATTTGGCCAGCATTGTCAGCAGGGGAGGCCGAGATAGATTTGGATGTCCACCAGCTTTAAAAGGGGATTAGATAGATATATGGAGGACAGATCTATCAGTGGCTACTTGCCATGGCAACTAAAAAGAACCTCCACATTCAGAGGCAGTCAGCCTCTGAATCCCAATGCCAGGAGGCAACATTGGGGGAAGGCCTTGGCCTCTGTGCCCTGGTTGTTGGACCGCCAGAGGAACTGTGTGAGGCAGGATCCTGGACGGTTACCCAAAGAGGCAGTCTCCGATTTAATTGGGGGGATTACCTTAAGGAGAGAGCAAGAGGCAGTAACTGGGATCTCCACCAATATATACCAGGATTTTTCCCCTTTAAGAGAACTCTCAAATATACCAGGCAGATGTTCAACCAGAAAGGCTTTTTACTAAAAGAGAAGTAAATGGTCAAAACAAACACACTTAAACACATACAAAGCTAGCTAAGAGGAAATCAGGGAAGAGTGGGAATAGTTGAAGGGGGAAGGGCTATAATTACCAGACGTCTTATAGAAGTCCACAGAAGCAGCAGCAAAACAGCCAGCATTTCACAGGGAGACGAGAAGAAACCCACAAAGTGGGGGTACATGCTATTGGTACCAGGAACACACACACACAGCTATGGAACAGGATGCCTTAATTTATAGGGCAAAATGCTCCCTTGGGCAAACTCAGGTATTCACCCCCAAAACAATAACTTGATGGGTTTTTCTGAGGTGGACTATAGGTGTAAATGAGGCTTCATGACCCTGTAAGTACCAGATGGGAAAAGCTACCAGGTTTGGTGAATAGAATTAAGTGTTGTCTAATTAGGGTAATTGGGTGCAGGGAAGTGAGGCTGGAGGTTGATGAGATCAGTCCAAGGTGAGTCAATAGGTTCTTGGGAGACCCATTGTCCTAAATTACAGTGTCCCTCTCTAGGGTGGGGAGGAGGTCGTTAGCTAGCCAGCCGCTCTTACTCACACTTCCAAACTACATGCCCAGGCTTGTCTCTGGCTGGCATCCATTTTGTGTCATTTTGGGCCAGGCCGTGTCTTGCACTTATGATAGAACAAATTTAGAGTCCAGTGGAACATTTAAGAACAACAACATTTTATTCAAGGTATGAGCCTTTTCAGCCCTGGCGCCTACCTGGTGGAATGAGTTCCCATATGAGATCAGGGCCCTGTAGGACCTTTTACAGTTCCGCAGGGCCTGCAAGATGGAGCTCTTCCACCAGGAGTTTAACTAGGGCAACGGACATCCCTCCCTCTTTACTGGGCCTCCCCTCAGGTCAGAACTGCATACCAAAGATAGCATCTGTGAGGTCTTAATTTTAGTGACAGCTGCACTGGATGAAGGTTATTGTAGTATTTTACTAGTGTTTTAATTGTGTTACTTTTTGTATTTTGATCAAATCTGATGCATCCAGCCCTGAGCCTGCCATGTGGGGAGGGTGGGATATAAGTCAAATAAATAAATGTGCACGCATGCTTTTTCAAATACATCCCTCCAGTGTATTTGAAAAAGTGTGCATGCACACAAAAGCTCATACCTTGAATAAAATTTTGTTGGTCTTACAGGTGCCAATGGACTCCAAATTTGTTCTACTGCTTCAGACCAACACGGCTGCCCACCTGGATTGCACTTATGATATTTGAGATGATATATTAGGAAGGGTGTTTCTGGTTTTCTAGCTATAAACTGCCCCTCAGCGAGAGGACGGGTCTGACTGCTAACAAGACTAGATGGACCACTGGTTTGGTCCAGTTGGGCTCTACTTATGTTTTAAGAACTAATGTTCTTAAAAGGATCAGGCATCAAGTGATGTGAAAGATCTCTTTGCTAAGACCCTGGAGAGCTCCTACCAGTCAGGGTAGAGAGTACTGACCCTGATGGACCAATAGTTTGACTTCATACAGGGCAGCTTCATGCAGAAGGTCCCAAGTTCAATCCCCAGTATCTCCATTTAAAAGGATGAAGTAGTAGGTGATATGAAAGATCTCTAGCTGAGACCCTGGGTAGGCAATGATGGTCAGAGTAGACAATACCAACCTTGATAGACTAATGGTTAGTGATTAACACATGGAATTCACGGCCACAGGAGGCGGTGGTGGCTACAAGCATGGACGGCTTCAAGAGGGAATTAGATAAACACAAGAGGGGGACCCGCGATACTCGTGGGGGGGAGGAAGCAGCAGGAGTAGGGAAGTCGGCACTGCTCTCTCTCCCTTCCCCCCCGGCCCTCGCTACTCTTCCCCCCCCCAATCCCGGCACACCTTCCAAAGCAGTCCGGCCGGGTGAGCTCTGCCGGGGCAGGCGGCGGGCTTCTCTTCCGGGGAAGGAGGCGGTGACAGCGCAGCAAGAGGAGGAGGGCCCGGCAGGGGCTCGGGCTCAACCTGTTGCAAGAAGGTACGTGGGGTGAGGGGCGAGCCGGTCTGGGGCTGCCCCTCGCTACTCTCCCCACCACCACCCCCGGCTCCAAGCCGCTCTGCCTCCCCCCTGCTCGCCATTCCCCTCGCAAGCGGTGGCGGTGGCCTTCGCAGAGCATTCCGTGCGCATGCGCACGGAACGCTCTGGCACTTTCGGGGGGATTTAAACATCCCCCAAATTTTTTTCCAACATTTAGCATTTTTGTGCACACGGGGGGACTTCCCAACGTGTGCATAAACCTCTCCCTGCCCCCCAAGTGGCCCCGGAGCACGGATTTAGATATCCGCACAGACGGGGCCACTTGGCTATTAGATATATAGATATGGAGCAGAGGTCCCTCAGTGGCTATTAGCCACAAGGTATATATAGGAGCTCTCAGTCTGGGGCAGGTGATGCTCTGTATTCTTGGTGCTTGAGGGGGGCAACAGTGGGAGGGCTTCTAGTATCCTGGCCCCACTGCTGGACCTCCTGATGGCACCTGGTATTTTTGGCCACTGTGTGACAGAGTGTAGGACTGGATGGGCCATTGACCTGATCCAACATTGGCTTCTCTTATGTTCTTTTGTAATGGTCTGATACAGCAGAAGGCAGCTTTAAGTGTGCACGTTTAATTTACTCCAGGACTGTGCAAAAAGGGGTTTTAACCTTTCAGCCTCCACCCAGCTTTGCTATTCAAAACCACAGCTTTGTTGCTGGCATTTTAAAGGCAAAAAGATGTGTTGGTTATTGAAAAAATGCTAATAACAAAGCAGGGAGCTCAATTTCAAACAGCAAAACTAAATGGGACATGGAGAGTTAAGAACCTTTTCTCTTTCCTGCACAGCTCCGAGTCTGCCATTTAGGGGAAGAGCAGCAGTTGGGATTGGGGGAAATTGTGAAGAGAAGAGGGTATGTAAGCCTTTAAGCTCTGTTCAGTTTTGTTAATCAAAACAGAGCTTCCCCGTGTAGTTATTAGTATTTTAGAGGAGGAAAAGACTGGTTTTAACATTTTCATCTTAAAACTGCGAATAAATTCACAGGGAACCCAGTTTCCAGTAGCAAAACTGACCAAACCTCAAAGGGTTAAATCCCCTCTTCCTTTCACATGTGCCCCTGGATCCAAATCATGGCTGCAAGCATGCACAGTTTAATTTTTACAAATGGTCAGAGTGTCGTGATCTCCATCATTCCTGTTTTGGCCCTTCTAAGACTGAACTAGATGAGTGGGTGTGTATGATGGAGAACTCTCAGCCTCATAGCTTTCAACAATAACATTTTAGTTAGGACGTCTTAGCTATACAACTACAATATCAGGCATATTCCCTTGGAAGTAAGTTCCACTGAAACCAATGAGATTTTTTAAAAAATGTGAAGTATTGTATATAAGCCTTTTGTTGTTGTTCAGTCGCACAGTCAAGTCCAACTCTTCGCGACCCCATGGACAAGATCTCGCCAGGCCCTCCTGTCTTCCGCCGTCCTCTGAAGTTTGCTCAACTTCGTGTTCGTTGCATCTATGACACTGTCTAACCATCTCATCCTTTGCCGTCCCCGTCTTCTTTGACCTTCAATCTTTTCCAGCATCAGGGTCTTCTCCAGTGAGTGCTCCCTTCTCATTGGGTGGCCAAAGTATCTGAGCTTCAGTTTCATTATCTGGCCTTCCAGGGAACAGTCAGGGTTGATTTATTTTAGGATTGACTGATTTGATCTCCTTGCAGTCCAAGGGACTCTCAAGAGTCTTCTCCAGCACCATAGTTCAAAAGAATCGATTCTTTGGCGCTCGGCCTTCCTTATAGTCCAACTCTCACACCCATACATGACTACTGGGAATGCCATTGCTTTGACCATGTGGACCTTTGTTGGCAGGGTGATGTCTCTACTTTTTATCATGCTGTTTAGGCCTACAAACATAATATACTTACGATCACCTCTATTGTAAATAATTCCATTACAAGATATGAAAATTGATCTATGGAGTGAGCCTATGCAGAATTGCACCCTTCTATGTCCATTCAGGTCAATGGGCTTGGACGTAGGGTTGCCAGGCAACCAGCAGGGGATGTGGAGGTGGAGACTTAGTCCCTAGCAGTGTTCCCTCTAAGGTGAGTTAGTGTGAGCCAGCTCACAGGTTTTTTAGTCTCCGGCTCACACATTTTTGTCTTCGCTCAGGAAGGAGGGCTCCAGAGCAAATTAATTTATGCAGCAGCCAAATCGCTCGCTCACAACATTAACGGCAGTCGCTCACAAAGTAAAATCTTTGCTCACAAGACTCCACAGCTTAGAGGGAGCACTGGTTCCTCCCTAGTGCAATGATGTCCCTTCCAGTGCGACCTGCAAGCAATGCTGTTACATTGGGGATACCGACCATGCTCTCCTCCCAGAGTCTCGCGGCAATCAGTTCTCAACAACGCTCCTTCAGAAAGGTTCAAGTGTATTGAGTACAGTAAAGGCAAGTCTTCTGTGCATACATTGGGTGTCAGAACTAATCCTAAAGGAGCTAGATATACGGGATTCGAAGTGGGGTCCCCTGACGAGGTCAAGCCAATCAGGGCATTAGCTACAGCCCGCCTAAACTACCGGGTTCACATTCCCAGCGAAGCATCAGAAGAGAGGTACCAAGGTCAGACGCTCAGGCTATGAGATAAGACTCAGTGAGGAAAAGTGAACGTGAACATTCCAGCATAACAAGAAATACTACATCAGCCACCGCACCTTCCACCACCAGCCATGGCATTGGCAACATAGCTGACATCTCCTTGTTTGGGTGGGCATTTCTTTCCACTGCCCAACTGAGTGGCAACAGTCAGTGGGACCTGGGGGTGGGAGATTTGCCACCACTAGTGGAAATCTAGCAGCCCTACTAGTGAAGGTTTGATACCTGGTTTTATACCTCCCAAAGGAACTTTTAGGACAAACATAGTCACTCTAGATTTGCTTGGGAATGATAATGTATACATTATTTTTAAATGATTACTGGAGACCATCCTTCTTTTTGATAAATTGTTTGTGTTTCCTATTAATCCTCTGAAAGAAATAATAACTCAAATATCCCCCCCCCCCCCTGAAACCAGTCTTGGTTACTTGGACTAGTTTGTGCTTTCCAATTTTTTTTTAAAAAAAAAATAATCTCGCAGCCACAATCACATAAAAAATGAATCCTCCAAAGACTCTGGAACGATGTCTTCAATAAAATTTAGAACATTTTTAATTCCGTGGGACTGACTTCCAAGTAAGCATATGTGACATACTTTCTTTTTTATGTATTATGGATTTCAAAGAGTTTTAAATCCACACTGCCAGTCAATCGATTCCCAAGATGGCCAACAGTCAGACAGTAAAATGGTTATAAAACGGTCATTTTATTAAAAATGACAAAAATCTAAAAGAAAAAAAATGAAAACAATACCACAACAATACAAATAAGTACCAACAGATAAAAAGCTAATCAGGCAAGCAACATAATTATATAACTAAAGCTCGAAATGAGATAGCAGACTGAAACCCAATGTGCAAGCAAGCTATTATTCACACAAACCAAAGAATGAACCAAATTCCTGGAGATTTTGGGAGGGGGGTGAAGCCTGGAGAGGGAAGGGTTTGAGGAAGGCGCTCAGCAGGGATGTGACACCATAGAGTTCATCCTTCAAAGCTGCCACAGTGTCCAGGGAATGTGATCCCTGCAGTGTGGAGATCAGTTGAATCCACGGCGATCTCCAGGCTCCACCTGAACACATGAAGCTGCCTTATACTGAATCAGACCTTCGTTCCATTGAAGTCAGTCTTGTCTACTCAGACTAGCAGTGGCTCTCCAGGATTTCAAGCAGAGGTCTTTCACATCACCTATTTGGATAGGAGGCATTTTCTATGTAAAATTCTTTATTTCTAAAGGGAAGGGTACACGGGAAATCTACAAAACAATAAACACTTAAGACTACATGCTTGCAACAACAGAACGACTGACCACACAGTTGATAATGGAGATTCTTCTTGACCCCTAGAAGGAAATCACCTGAGTCCATTTACCAATGATTGTGAGTAAATAGACTTCAGTTTCCCGGGCTTTCTCCCCATTGGCTTTGTGCCAGGTTCCGTTCCAGGTCAATCTAAACAATAGCACACAAAGTAAACACATTAACCCTGTAATGACTGGATTTAGACCTCGTAGCCCACATATTTCCGACACTATTACCTTGTGCTTTCAACTAGAGGTGCCGGGGATTGAATCAAGGACCTTCTGCATGCCAAGCAGATGGTCTGCCACTGAGCCACAATCCCTATAGTGAGTCCACAACACAAGAAAACATAAAGAGTTAGGGAATTCCTGGAGTTTTGGGACAGAGGGTTTGGGGACGGAGGAGTTTGGGGAAAGAAGGGACCTCAGTGGGGTATAAGACCACAAAGTCTGCCCTTCAAAGCAGCTATTTTCTCCGGGGCTACTGACCTCTGGAGTCCTGAGATTACTTGTAATTCCGAGCGATCTCCAGGCCCCTTTGTCAAACCTAGCCGTCACTCACGCTCCCTGTCCAACAAAAGGAGTGAGTGCGCAAGCATGGGAATTCGGCATTTTGGTGCCCATCCTGGACAAATAGAGGTTTGTTATGATATCTGAATACATCCAGGCTGCGGTCACCAGTGTTCCCTCTAAGCTGAGTTAGCGTGAGCTACTCACAGTTTTTTAGCCTCCGGCTCACACATTTTTGCCTTAGCTCAGGAAGGAGGGCTCCAGAGCAAACTAATTTGTGCAGTAGCCAAATCGCTGGCTCACAACTTTAATGCCAGTAGCTCACGAAGCAGAAGTTTTGCTCACAGGACTCCACAGCTTAGAGGGAGCATTGGTGGTCACACACACTAAACAATCCACTTTCAATCCACTTTCAGTGCATTTTCCAACTGGATTTTACTGTGTGAACTGGCAAAATCCAGTTGGAACATGCATCAAAAGTGGATTGAAAGTGGATTATTTATTGTGTGTGACCACAGCCCCAGTCTGTGTACCCTCAAAGTGGGTCTGTTTTCACTTTATCCCAACAGTTAAATTCCAGAGTTATAATAAAAATATATATAAATAAAAATAGATTGGGACAAACGACTGCAGTGGTTAAACCAGACACGGATAATTTAACGGCAACAAACTGAAATGTATTAGTTACGAGGAGGTTGTATATTTTTCACATTAAAAATCACTTATTTTTAATTAAAAACATCAAGAGCCAAGTATGAATACTCGCAAATTCCTTCCAAATGAGAATCGGCAGGAAGCGCTGATCTAAAGTTCACTCCCGTACCATTCTTGCTTAATCTAGATGGAACATAGCCTAATACTGTTCCAGCAGATCCAGTGGCCTTCTTAATCCCTTTGGAAGGAGGCCCTGAATATTATGTGCATCCTCGAGATCAGCTTGCAAGGACTGGATAGCATTATCTCACACGGTTTCTTCAGGTTTCCTTTTTCAGATGCCCAGTCCTCAAATGTTCAGACCTTTCCAGGAGAAAAGGGAGTTCACTCCTCCACAGTATGCATGTGGTTAACTCTTAGGGAAGTCAGCCTTCAGGTGGGTCCTGGGGATCTCCCAGAATTACAGCTCATCTCCAGACTACAGGGATCAGTTCCCCTGGAGAAAATGAAGATTTGGAGGGTGGAATCTCTGACATTGTACCTCCCACTGAGGCCCTTGAACTCCCCAGGCTCCACCCCCCCAAATGTTCAGGAATTTACCAAACTGGAGCTGGAGATCATGTTAGCTCTCAAGCTCCAGATGTGATAAGCAGATCCATTCCACCAGCCTTAGCATAGAAAGACAGGGGTTAAATTCACCCACAATCCCTTTCTTTTGTTGTTCGGTCGCACAGTCGAGTCCGACTCTTTGCGACCCCATGGACCAGATCACGCCAGGCCCTCCTGTCTTCCGCCGTCCTCCAGAGTTTACTCAATTTCATGTTCGTTGCATCGATGACACTGTCCAACCATCTCATCCTTTGCCGTCGCCTTCTTCTTTGACCTTCAGTCTTTCCCAGCATCAGGGTCTTCTCCAGTGAGTGCTCCCTTCTCATTTGGTGGCCAAAGTATTTGAGCTTCAGCTTCAGTATCTGGCCTTCCAGGGAACAGTCAGAGCTGATTTCTACCACCACATAAATCTGAATTGGCTGTTGAATACCATGGAGTCTTGGGAAAAATATTCCCTCTCCCAGTCCCCTTTTAAAGAATGGAGACACGTACAAAAGAAAGAAGGAACTCACTAATCCTTAATGAAACAAGCAGGTCTTCCTGGGAATCCAAAACTGTTCACTTTAACACCTCGCTTACCTGGAAAACCTAGCAAGTTTGTGCTCCACGCGGTCTGGACTGGCTACAGTACACCCATCCACCAAATCTCCAAGTATTGGGGCTGTCAACTCTGGGTAAGGAAATTCCTGGAGACTGCAGAGGGCGGGGTTTAAGGAGAGGAGGAAACTCAGAAGAATATAATGCCATAGAATCCAACCTCTGAAGTTGGCATTTCCTCTAGAGCAAGTGATCTCTGTAATATGGAAATCAGTTGTAATTCTCGGAGAACTCCTGAAAGTTGCCAACCCTATTTCCAACCCCCCCTTTTTCTGTCCCCCTCGCCTCGTGCCTTCATATGTTCAAGTGAACAAATGCTGTATATATATAAATGCACATAGATAGGCTTTGTCTGTGCAGTTAGGCACCTGGTACAAAGTCTTTCAGTCAAGATAGGTAGCTGTGTTAGCCTGTCTGTAGCAGCAGACCAGAGTCCAGTAGCACTGTATAGATTCTGCCCCCCAGGCCAGTCCAGGGATGGGGGAAAGAATTCTACACTGGCACAATACATTACACAAGAACCCAGAGAGATAGGCTCTCTGAATCTAAAACAATAGCCACCAGGAATCTCTAAACTTAATCCCTCACCAGCCTGAGATTAGAGATCCCCAGAATCTCAGTTGGCATGTGGGTTTTACAAATTAGCAACTCTGTCCAGAGCTGCACAGTTAATCTTACACAGGTAGCATGTGACCAGCTAGACACAGGAAAAAGGCTTGGAGTCTAGTTACCACAATGCAGACACTATTTATAAACAAGAATAAGGTTTATTCAGTAGAGCACATTAGCACAGACTAAGAAGGATTCAAAATAACAAAGGCTAGGCAATGTTTTGCCTTAACTACACATTAGAGATGCATATTTACCAAGTCAGGAACAGTTATCAGTCCAGAATAGTCCATTTGTAATAATCCAGTAGCCCCAAGAGGTTTGGTCGTCGCCAATTGTTAGATCGCGCTAACAAAGGACTCGTACAGTGATTCAGCAAGTGATTCAGCTTTATTGGAAGTAACGAACAAGCACTAACTCAGTAAGAAACCAGAACAGAAAACAGTGGGAGCTTATGCTCCTTTTAAACATAACCGGGCTAATGTAGCCACGCCTATTTACAAATAACAACCAATGAGATTGCTAGAATAAAGACCAATGGGAGTCTTTCCCTCCTAGGGAATGGTATCGTTCTGATTGGTCGCTGTTACGAAGCGACCAATAGGAAGTTCGCTCAGAGGAGCCCTGGTCTGGCTCGAAGCTTAACACGGGAGTCCTATGAGGTGATTCATGTAATCATTTCAATACATTACAATTCCTCCCCCCTAAGTTAAGCCATCATCCCAATTGTTTTATTATTTACAAACATGCAATCAACCTTTGTACATCAGTTATTCCAACAGTATTTACACTCATAGTCCTTCAGATAAGTCGGCATTTGCCGCGAACGCTGGGACCTGCGGAGCGGTGCAGGCTCCACGGGCAGACAAGGTTGTGGGTCAGAGTGGGGTTCACTACAGCCTGGATCAGGCACAGACTCGACTGGGATTTCAGCCCCGCACACAGGGTTCTGCCCTGACTCGGGGACAGTACCGGGCCTTTCGGTACTCACCGCCTGCTCTGGGGGTGTCCACTCGACATCAGGGGATTCAGCCGTCGGAGAGTCAGCGCTGTCCCTAGCCCAACGTCTCCTTAACTGATCTATGTGGCGCCGCCATATTCGACCGTCAGCTAACTGCACCACATACATTCGAGTACCCACAGAGTCGGATATAACCCCAGGAAGCCACAAGTGCCCGTTTGCATAATTTCGTGCGAAAACCTTGTCCCCTTTTTCAAACATGCGCACCTTCGGTTGCGCCGTGGTACGCTCGGATTGCTCTTCAGTGAGGTCTGGGTGCATTCGGTTCAAACGGGTCGTGAGTCTCCGCCCCATTAACAATTCGGCCGGACTACGGCCTGTAGCACTACAGGGGGTGGTGTGCTGCAGCAAAAGAAAGGAGCCCAGCCTCTGGCTCCAGTCCCCTTCGTCCATTTTACCCAGGGCCTCTTTGGCCGTCCTGACCATCCGTTCGGCTTGGCCATTAGATGCCGGATGGAAAGGGGCCGAAGTCATTTGGCGTATGCCATTACTCGTGAGGAAGAGCCTAAATTCCTCAGACACAAATTGAGGCCCGTTGTCACTGACGATGACGTCAGGCAACCCGTGGGTGGCAAAAAGTCGGCGGAGCGCATGGATCACAGCAAGTGATGTGGTCGATTTCATATGCACGACCTCCAGCCATTTGGACATAGCGTCCACCACAATTAGGAACATTTGCCCTTGGAGAGGGCCAGCAAAATCTATATGCAATCTGGCCCAGGGTTTACCAGATGACTCCCAGCCTTGGGGTGTAGCTTGTGGGGGATCGGGTCTGACTTGCTGGCATTTGGGACACCCTCGTACCCATTCTTCGATCTCTTTGTCCAGCCCCGGCCACCAGACATACCCTCTGGCCAACGCTTTGGTGTGTACCATACCGGGGTGACCCTCGTGCAGCGACTCTAACACTCTCGTCCTGAGTTTGTCAGGAACCACCACCCTGTTCCCCCATAATACACAGCCCTTAGAAATGGATAGTTCATTTTGACGGCTTTTGTAAGGGCCGAACTCCGGTTCAACGCTTCCAACCGGCCACCCCCTCCAAACCCAGTTTAATACTCGGGACAGCACGCTATCCTTGGCCGTGTGTGCTGCAATGTCCCTGGATGATACCGGGGGTCGAGGAAGCTCCTCAATTGCCAAGACCTCACAGGCGGGGGCAGGGTCTGCGCCAATGTCCGGCACCGGGCACCGGCTGAGGGCATCCGCATGCCCAATCGCTTTCCCAGGCCGGTGCTCTAAGTCAAAATCATAAGCCTGCAAAAATATCGCCCATCTAAGCATGCGTGGGGACATGATGTTTGGCAATTGCTTATCGGGCGCAAAAATCCCCAGTAGCGGCTTGTGGTCAGTGACCAGCAAAAATCGTCTGCCAAAAATAAAATCATGGAACTTTTTGACAGCCGCTACCAACGCCAGACCCTCCTTGTCTATCTGGGCATAGTTCCGCTCTGCCGCAGATAGTGATCTAGAATAAAAAGCGATAGGCGCTTCGCTCCCATCAGGCATCAGATGGCTTAAAACTGCGCCTACTCCAAACGGTGAAGCGTCAGCAGCTAACACCAGGAGCTTGTGTTCATCATAATGCGTGAGTACGGCATTAGATGTCAGCAGCTCCTTGACTCCCACAAAAGCCTTTTCCTCGGCCTGCCCCCACTTCCATTTTGCCTCCTTGTGCAAAAGCGCGTGCAAAGGGGCCGCCACTGATGCCTTATGCGGTAAAAACGCATGATAAAAATTCAGGAGTCCTAAAAAGGATTGGAGCTCCTTCTTACTCACCGGCCTGGGGGCGTTTTGGATTGCAGATACCTTCTCATCCGTGGGGTGGACTCCCTCTGCGTCAATGCGAAACCCCAGGAAGTCCACACTTTCCACCCCGAGCGTGCATTTTGAGCGCTTAACTCTGAGGCCGGCATTTTGAAAACGCCTGAGGACCTCTTTAACCCGGTCCAGTAGTTCCTGTTCAGACCCGCCCGCAATCAGCACGTCGTCAAAATAGGGCACTGTGCCAGGTACCCCCCTTAGTAGACGTTCCATGAGGCCCTGAAAAATCCCAGGTGCTACGTTGACCCCGAATTGCAGCCTGTTCACTTTAAAAGCCCCTTGGTGGGTTACAATTGTTTGGGCCTCGGCAGCCTCCGGGGTGACAGGCAACTGCTGGTATGCCTGGGCCAGGTCAAATTTGGCGAAAATCTTGCCACCCCCCAGGGAAGCCAAAATGTGGCTTATTACCGGGACCGGGTACGAATGTTGCTGCAGCGCCTTGTTAATCGTACATTTGTAATCGGCGCATAGTCGTATGGACCCATCTGATTTGACAGGGGTTACGATCGGGGTCTCCCATTTGCTGTATGGTACTGGCTCTAAAACCCCTTGCTCAACTAGTTTGTCAATCTCTTTTTCCACCTTATGTTTGAGAGACACAGGTACTTTCCGATACTTCAACCTAATAGGTTTGACTGACGGATCTAAGTCAAACGCAACCGGGGGGCCCTTGTACCTTCCCAACCCTTCGGCAAATACATCAGGGAACAGGTCGTACAGCATGCCCCATTTATTTTCAGACATCCTGTTAATCCCAGAAATACCGATGCCCAATGGCTCAAACCAATCTAACCCTAGCAGGTTAACCCGGTCTCCCTCTGCAATCAGGAATGACAGTTTAACACATTTCCCCTTATACTCAACAGTAACAGAGTCCCGTCCGGCCAAGGGAATTCGGTTGCCCTGGAAGTCGGACACTCTGGTTCCCGCAGGCTGGAGCCGCCGCCGGCTTCGGTTCGGGAACAACTGGCGCCAGGACGCGGCAGAAATCACCGTCACGGACGATCCTGAGTCCACCTCCATTGTACAGGGTCGGCCGTCGAGGAGTGGAGTCACGGTGATCTTGCCCTGGCTGCTGGTGCGATTTACGGCCGATGCGCTCGACAAGGTCGCCGTCAACTGGCAGCTTGCTTCCGATGCTGAGGAACGGGTCTTGCCTTGGGTGCTGACTGGAGTGCCCCTCTGCGCTGACCGGTTGTTAGTTGAGGGATCCTTCTTCGCTGATCTGCAGACTCTGGCCAGATGACCACGCCGCCCACACGCTCTGCAGTCGACATCACGAGCCCAACAGGAGCCGCGCTGGTGCTTCCCGCCACAACCGGAGCAAGGCTTGACGTTGGTAGTCTTCGCTGGGGTCCGCTTGCCTCGAACCGCGTTGACGTCATCATCCGCGTCTTCGCCCTCGCTGTCTCGTTGAGCGTGTATACTGGGCTCTGCCACCCGCTGGCGGACCTCCTTCGTGGACTTCTCCGCTGCTTCCGCGGCCACGGCCTCTTCGTAGGCCACTGCCCAGGTCAGGGTGGTGCGGGCGAACAGCCTCTGTTGCAGCCTTTCATCTTTGAGACCGCAGACGAGACGGTCTCTGAGGGCTTCCTCCACGTTGTGGAAATTACATGGCCGTGCGGCTTTGCGAAGGGCCGCCACGAAATCTGCGATGGTCTCGCCTCCGGCCTGGTTCCGCTTGTAAAAAGCGTGCCGGCAGGCGATCTCCGACGGTTGTGGAGAATAGTGAGCCTTAAGCTTCTCCGTGATGTCAGCGTAGGTGACAGTCTTTATATCAGTTGGGGCCACCAACGACCTGGCTATGTCGAAGGTCCCCTTCCCGCAGGAACTCAGGAGGCATGCTCGTTTCTTCGCCTCATCGGTGATGTCGTGGGTCTCCAGATGGAACTCGAACCTGGACAGGTAGGAGTCCCAGTCTTCTGAGGAGGGTTCGAAGCACTCGAACTTCTGGCTTCCAGCCATCGGGGGAGACTTGGGCACCGGAGCTGGTGGCGCCTCCGCCGGATCGGCTGCTGTGCTCTGCCCGCTTTCTTCCGAGTCCGAAGTGTGGATGTCCGCAGGGCTGCCTACCTGCTCTAACATCCCATCCTCGTCGCCAATTGTTAGATCGCGCTAACAAAGGACTCGTACAGTGATTCAGCAAGTGATTCAGCTTTATTGGAAGTAACGAGCAAGCACTAACTCAGTAAGAAACCAGAACAGAAAACAGTGGGAGCTTATGCTCCTTTTAAACATAACCGGGCTAATGTAGCCACGCCTATTTACAAATAACAACCAATGAGATTGCTAGAATAAAGACCAATGGGAGTCTTTCCCTCCTAGGGAATGGTATCGTTCTGATTGGTCGCTGTTACGAAGCGACCAATAGGAAGTTCGCTCAGAGGAGCCCTGGTCTGGCTCGAAGCTTAACACGGGAGTCCTATGAGGTGATTCATGTAATCATTTCAATACATTACAATATTTAATTAATCTTATTGTTTTATATGCATTATTGTAACATGCCCTGGGCGTTGCTGTGCAGGGGAGGGCGGGCTAGAAATAATATAAATAAATAAATAAGGTAATATAGGCAGAATGGCCGTTTATGGATTCCACATGCTTCTAAGTACTGGCCTATGCAGCTGGCTTTCTGGACAGACTTGGCAAAGCATACTTCCCTATTCAGCGCTGTCTTTCTCTCCAGTCAAAAGGGTTTTCAGGTTGCTGGTGGCTGTGTTTGAGTTGCCATGGAATTTGAACCCATCTGGGGGCAGCCTTTGGGCTGGTGTCAGTTGCAGCTTTCCTGCAGCACGGGTGACTCCAGTGGCGGCAAGGGAAGAGTACAAACACAGCTCTGGATTGTTTTTTGCAGCTCAGTTGTGTGTTCCCTCTGGAAGAGTGTGGGATGAATGTCACAATATTCCAGTCTATCTCAATTTGTCAAGTGTGTTGTGAGGGCATTGTTGGTTAGTACAATTATGACTGGTGGGTGGCAACAGAATCACTAGGAGCTCTGGTGGAAATGCCGGTTAGTATTGCTCTTAACTTCTATTGCACATATTCCATTAGTTTAGCATACCAGTATTGTAGCAATTGCTTGGTGTGGCTTGTCTGTTTAATATAACATAGCCTAAGGCATTGGTCGTTCTCTCAGTAGTTAATCTACAGAATAAAAGGGAAACTCTGGCCTGCCTGGGCTGGGAGTCCCATCCTCTGATTTACAAGTCCTTCTGTATAATCTCTGAAGATAGTTCCAGTTGGTCAGCTGTATTGGTATGAAGCAGTAGAATGAATGTCGAGTCCAGTGGCACCTTTAAGACCAACAAAAGTTTATTTAAGTGTTGCATGCACACTTTTTCAAATACATTGGGATGGAAGGTAAGAGTTCAAATTTATAGACAGAGGCTGAACAGCAAATTAACCTGGAACTTGATGAAGATGAACAAATTCAGAGTCCAGTGGCACCTTTAAGATCAACAAAGGTTTATTCAAGGTATGAGGCTTTGTGTGCATGCACACTTTTTCAAATACATTGGGATGGAAGGTAAGAGTTCAAATTTATAGACAGAGGCTGAACAGCAAATTAACCTGGAACTTGATGAAGATGAACAAATTCAGAGTCCAGTGGCACCTTTAAGATCAACAAAGGTATTTTTATGTTCTCTGCCTGATCATTACGCCTATATTTCTCAGCTTAAAAGGAGCGTTTTTGGTTGGGCTTGGGATGGTACTCTGGGCCTTCCCAAGGGACCCATGGTTGGAGCAATGCAGAATCCGGAGTTTACTAGATTTTCAGTCCTGAAATACTGACTTCCTACACACTATGTGCAGGATGGCAATCCCAGAGATTCGTCCAGAAGTATTCATGTTTCTGCAGCACATTTTGCCAGCATGCATGGAGCAAGAACTCGCTTCGTCCCTTCCTGGCTGCCTTTTTTGAAGCCAGATGTACCAAAGGGCATAAATTTCCTTTTTCCTTTCCTTTTCTTTAGAGATTCTGTGAAAGGTTGTGTCCCAGGACAGCCGGCCCTTGGGGAGGAAAAGAAATCGGTGACCTTGCCAAGCTGACTCAGCACATCCATCACAACATTAAAGGAGCTTTAAGCATCGCCAGCTCAGCGGGAAAAGAGGTCAGGAAAGATCCCTTTCCCCTGCCCCTCATTGGTGCATTTTCACTGTGGACACAGCATGCTTGGGATTATTTATGGTGCTTATTGTTATTAATAATCATGTCTCTAACGCTTTTCACGGCAATTTACCATTTTCAGCACTTTGCAAATTCTCATCTTGTTTATCCTCCAAACAACCCCGCGAGCGCAGGGTCGGCTAAGCTCCTCTGGGGAATCTGAGCCCTGGGAATAAAGCAAAGTTCCTTTTTCTTTGCTAGCGGATCAGAAAAGCGTGCGATCTAAGATTGTTAACATTAACCATGTAT
This sequence comes from Gekko japonicus, assembly GCF_001447785.1. Classification (NCBI taxonomy): domain Eukaryota; kingdom Metazoa; phylum Chordata; class Lepidosauria; order Squamata; family Gekkonidae; genus Gekko; species Gekko japonicus. The sequence goes on along the minus strand of NW_015166432.1, from coordinate 49,447 downwards.
GTATACACTGTAGAAGCCATCTTACTCGGTAGTAGCTGCCACAACAGAGTTCTGAAGCAACAAAGATTGAGACAGAGAATACATTTTTTTTGTTTGTTTATACAGCCAGAAGGATTTGGGAAGAGAGTTAGCCACTCAGGGAGCTAAATCTTACTTTATCAGATGGGAAACAGGTCTTGCAGGTTTTGTATTGTTTCAAAAAAACCCTGATAAGCCTGTTAGACCAGCATCAAGTATGAAACCCAACATATAGCAACTGGTAGAATTGCCAGTGAGATCTCAGGGGCAACCATTTCTTAAAGTACAGTCTCTGCTTCTATTATTTTGTAGCATTTTAATCCCTAGGGGGTTTTGTGTGTTTGTGTGCGTGTGTTAGTTCTCGGGTTTTTCTACAAACCTGGGGCTTTTCTTAGGTTGTTAGAAAGATCTGTCCTGTCTGTTCATGGCTCCAGTCTCTGGATTTAAGTATCCACAGGTCTGGTCACACTGAGAATGAGATTTATGTGGCAGGAACCACATTAAGCTTTGTATTTTCTCCCTAGAGACCCCTGATGTGCCAATCCTCAGTTATCAGTGGGTGCATCCATTTCGGGGGTGGGGAAATGTGCCCCTACTGCAGCAGAAGCAGCAAGCCAAGTGGGCGTGTGTTGTGTCCGCTGACCGCCACCAGAGGCCAGCGAATACCCCAGAGCTTGACTCTGGAGGAACAATGGGGACAAGGCTCCTGGTCTCTCCACTGAGGGACCAATGGGACATTGGCGGGAGATTCAAACCCACCAACGGGACCTAGGGGGTGTCCCCATATGTGTATATAGTTGGCCCACGGGCCGTTTTCCTTTGTCTTTGTTGTGTGTGCCAGTGAAGCGTGCAGGATGTTTTCCGTGCCGCAGCGGCCTAGCCACTACACAATAGCGTGGCTCCTGCACCACTTGCTGATGGCTCCACACTCCCCCCCTTTCTTCCTGAGCAAAAATGCATGTCTAACTATGATCATGCCGGGATACAGACACGTGCACATAAAGCTGCCTCAAACCGCATCAGGCCGTCAGTCCATCAAGGTCAGTATTGTCTACTCTGGCTGGCAGCAGCTCTCCAGGGTCTCAAGCCCAGGTCTTTCATTCCTCATTGGAGTGAGTGACTCAGCGTGCCTGGACTCGAATCGTCCCGCCACACCACGCTGGTTCTCCCGGCCAGACTAGCTTCGCCTCGCCTCGCCCGCCGCGCCACGCTACCTCGCCTCGAACTCCCAGCACATCCGCACGGCTCCAGTATCGCCTCCTCGCCTCCCGGCAAGCTCCCCTCGCCTCCCCTTGATACCTCGTCTCGCGGCCAGCCTCGCCCAGCTTCGTCAGCGTAACTGAGCCTGTCCTAAGTCTCGTTCTTGGCTCCGTTTTGCACACTTATTTCTATCAAATCCAAACTTCAATTCTTATATATTATCCAACTGCTAGGTGGATGCTTAGTCAATTCTTCAAATTTCCGCTTTAATTTAAAGTGTACTTTTCTTTAAAAATGAATTTAAATTCATTTTTAAAGGATGCCTCTCTTTGTCTTAACTGAGGAGCTTCCCTCTGACCCCTCCTCCCTTTCTCCCTTTGTCCTCTCACCCTCTTCACAGGGCCTCACTCCCTTCACAGGAGCTCACCTCCTCCCTAGGCAGCTGATTCCACTGTTGCACAACTCTTAACTGTAAAAAAGGTTTTCCCTAGTAGCCGGCTGGTACCATCCGGCACTTAATTTAAACCCATGATGGTGTCCTATCTTCTGCTGCCAACAGGAACAGCTCCCTGCCCTCCTCTAGGTGACAGCCCTTCAAATACTTCAAGAGAGCAACCATGCCCCCTCCAACCTCCTCTTCTCCAGACGAAACATTCCCAAGTCCCTCAGCCTTGTCTCTAGGCCCCCTAGAGCTGTCCTTCAAACATGTGAATCCCAGATCACAAAGTGATCAATGAGATTAGAACTGTGGAACTGGACTTATTACCATTACAGAAGTACTAGGGAAGGATCACAAGTAGGGCTGCCAAGTGGGGGCGGGGAGTGGGTAAACCCCCGCTTTGGAGGCCCGATTTCCGCCACCACGGAATCGGGCCCTGGGGGGAACCCCGCCCCCCGAAGTGCAGCGTGGGTGCATCACAGGAAGTGATGCAACCACATAGAGCACGTTGGGGGCGTGGCCCCAATCGTTGGAGGGAAAACTCTATGGTTTTCCCTTCAACGATTGGGGCCACACCCCCAACGTGCTCTACGTCATGCGTCACTTCCTGTGACGTTCTGGTGGTGCGGACGCGCTTCGCGCGCGCGCACATCCCTCGGCAGCTCCCGGACCGAGACAACGGTCCCCCGCCGGTACGTCAGAACGACTTGGCAACCCTAATCACAAGAAGGAGTTCCAATATGGCAACCAGCATGCAGCCGCACTGTATCTCTCTGCTGGAGCTTTATAGATTTAGTGTTTATTCTGTCTTATCTTGTTTTATTTTAAAACTTGATTTATTTTGGAGAAGCTGTGGCCTTGTTTAACTAGGGAAGGACAGATTCATTACTCAAAGAGTAATTAGACCGGAATTCACCGCCATTGGACATAATGATGGCATTAGCATGGGTGGCTCTAAATGAAGTTCACGAAGATTCATGGAGGAGAGGTCCTCCATGGTGCCTGAAGGGAATGCCTGCAGGCAGAGGGGTGGATTCAGCCCTCCTTTAAGTAGCCTTCCTCCAACTTAAATGGCTCCCTAGACTGGAAGAAGACTCAGACTTGAGTCAAAAGGAAAGGTGGGGTATAAATATTTTAACGAGTGAATGAATACATAAATAAACTTTACTCAGTTGAGTGGTAGGCTCCACTCCAGAAACGTGTATCAAATTGAATAAGGGACACTCACCCAACCCTAAATCCATCCCGATCTAAGCATGTGTTCAGCAGTGTTCCCTCTAAGCTGAGTTAGTGTGAGCTAGCTCACAGTTTTTTAGCCTCCGGCTAACACATTTTTGCCTTAGCTCAGGAAGGAGGGCTCCAGAGCAAACTGATTTATATAGTAGCCAAATTGCCTGCTCACAACTTTAATGCCAGTAGCTCACAAAGTAGAATTTTTGCTCATAGGACTCCACAGCTTAGAGGGAACATTGGTGTTCAGTGGGGGGGAATGGTGCTGACCACGCCTCGTTCAGCCATTACAATGAATGGTTTTAACATGGACAAAATCCCTCTCTAATATTTTACACGCAAACATTTGTTCTCAAGTGTACTCAAAAGGCTCTGTCAATACACGGGAAACCTTTCCAATCATCGCAAGACGGATTGTCAGAGAAAAAGTGTAAAGTACTGGGTTTGCCACATGGAATGCTCAGGCTACGACATGCGTTCAGACGTGTTTATTGTACTTCACAACAAAAATGACTACAACGGCCCTGCAAAATGGACTACACTCCACCCAGCACACCTATGGTCCCATTGGAGGGTTTGAATTTCCTGCCAAGGTTCTATTGGTGGATTCGAGGTGGACTAGGATCCAAGGTCCCCTTTGTGTTAGGGGACCAAGCTCCTGCTAAGCCACGGACCCCTGGTGGCGGTCCGTGTACATAACAAAAAGAAATGACATCGTTTAGAAGCACTGCAGCTTTTGAGTCTTCCCTGGAATTAAAAGTTATCCCGTATAAGTTTACTTCTCCCTTTTCCTCCCCAAATGCAAATGCAAATCTACCCCCTCCCCCCTTGATAAATGTTTGCAAGTCTTAGCCGGTCTCTGTGGGCGAGTGATCCGTCTTTGCTCTGCCCAGTAATTATAAACTGGGCCATGATTTACAGGGAAAATTCAGAGTGTGAACCAAACATAGCCTCTGAGTAGACTGGAGGAGTACAAAATTCCTTTTTTAAATAGGGAACAACTGTAGCTGTTAACCCTTAGCTTACCATCCCCAAGATTTGCTGGCCAGACCAAATAGCTTGTACAGCTAGAATCATACAATGAAATAGCTAACTAAGGAGATGGGGAAGTATACTAGTCTTGGGAAATTCCTGGAGATTTGGGGGGGTGGAGCCTGTGGAGGGTGGGGTTTGGGAAGGGGAGGGACTTAAGCAGGGTATAATGCTGTAGATCAGTGATGGTGAACCTTTTAGAGACCGAGTGCCCAAACTGCAACCCAAAACCCACTTATTCATCGCAAAGTGCCAACACGGCAATTTAACCTGAATACTGAGGTTTCAGATTAGAAAAAACAACTCATACATTAACATTAGATGATCCAAACAAAGTAAGGAAAGCGATCCCAAATGCTTTCATTTACTTAAAATTATTTGGCAGAGAATTCCACACTTTAATGACGGTCTGGGCCTGGCTGGGGTGATGGCACGCGTGCCCACTGAGAGGCCTCTGAGTGCCGCCTCTGGCACCTGTGCCATAGGTTTGCCACCACTGCTGTAGATTCTACCCTTCAAAGCAGCCATTTGCTCCAGGAGAACCAATTCCGGGAGATCCCCAGGCCCCCAGCTAGAGGTTGGCAACTCTGCTCAGCACTCACTGTCAACTGCCCTAGCTGCCACAGATCCATCTTTGCAGGACATCTCCACAGTTTCTTTGAGGCAAAGGCTTCAGAACATGCTGGGGAATATTCAAAAGCCTAAGATTTGGGAGCCTTACCGGGACACCTATACAGTATACAGCTTTCAAGAACCAAAGCTCACTTCTTCAGATATTCTTGAAAGCTCAAACCCCAAAAATCTCTGAGGTGCTACTGTCTGACCTGGATAGCCAACCTTGTCAGATCTCAGAAGCTAAGCAGGGTCAGCCCTGGCTAGCATTGGGACGTGAGACCTCCAAGGAATACCACAGTCGTGACATGGAGGCAGGCAATGGCAACCTGCCTCTGAACATCCCTTGCCTTGAAAACCTCACGGGGTCACCACAAGTCAGCTGTGTGACTTGATGGCACTTTCCACCACACCAAGGAGTGCCTAGACTCAAATCTAGCTGTCCCACTGCTGAGCAACATGGCTGCCTTCTGAAACTGTCTTAAAGGATTAGGTCAGACATGTTAAACATACGGCCCGGGGGACAGAACCGGCCCATCCAGGGCTCTTATCTGGTCTTCAAACAACTGGGGGGGAAACCAGTTCAAATGCGGACCAGAAGGGCCTATATTAGGGTATTATACCCCCTGCTGAGGTCCCTCCCTTTCACAAATGCAGGCCCTCCCCTGGGTCTTCCCCCCAGATCTCCAGGGATTGCCCAACCCAGAGTTGGCAACCACATAAAGGGTGAGGAGGGTTAGTGTGGCCCCAAGCTCTGCTGAGGAGGGGTATGGGTCATGGTCAGTGGTAAAATATCACCAATACCTGGCATTACATTTTATGGCACAAAGTGACATTTATGTCAGATCTGGCCTTTGTAACAAAGAGTTTGACACCTCTGGATTAGGTAGTAGCTCATCCAGTGCTCCTTCTAAGATGAGGAGGTTTGTGAGCAAAAATTCTACTTTGTGAGCTACTGGCACTATTTATTTATTTATTTATTTATTCGACTTATTATACCGCCCTAACCCCTAGGGGTCTCTGGGCGGTTTACAGGAGTGTTCTAAGAACTGTTTTACCCTAACTAAGGCCACATACTATAGGGGTGGGGATTTCCTACCAGCACCCTTGTGGTGGGCCTGCTGCGTCTATTTCTGGCTCGGCTTTCTTTCTCGATGGTGAGACTGTTCCTCAGCGCACGCCTTCGTGCTTGCTTCAGCCTCGGCTCTGTCCTGATTGGTTCCGCCGCGCTCACAATGCACGTCATCGTGCGCCGTCACTGGTCTCCACTGCTGTCGTCTACCGCCAGGGATCACTCTGCCCGATCTTTCCGCGCCACACCGTCTGGGCTCCGCTGCCGCCACCATCGATGTTCTTGCCGCTCGCTGCTGCAACTACCACACACCTCACTAAGGAGGCGGGTGCCCCCCACCCTTCTAAGGGTGGGTACCCATTTGCCTACTCACTTGATTTAATTGCTTTCGGTCCGCTGGGTGGGCGGGAGCTGGGACTCGGGCCAGGCGCTCACCCTGGCCGCGGTGGATTCTCGAACAGCCATAGTGGCTGTCTCTGGTTGTTACTTTGGCAGGCGTTTAACCGCCTGCACCACCGCTCCCACTAAAGTCATGAGTGAGTGATTTGGGTACTGCGTAAATTAGTTTGCTCTGAAGTCATCCTTCCTGCAATAAGACAAAAATATGTGAGCCGGAGGCTAAAAAACTGTGAGCTAGCTCACACTAACTCAACTTAGAGGGAACACTGCCTGAGGCCCTGGAGAGCTGGTGGCAGTCAGAATAGACAGTGCTGACCATGGCAGACAAACACTATCAGGCAGCTCCATGTGAAAGACAGCCGTTCCTCTGCCACATATACACAGGGCTTTCTCTCCACACTGACATAAGAACATAAGAGAAGCCAATGTTGGATCAGGCCAATAACCCATCCAGTCCAACACCTCTGTCACACAGTGGCCAAAAATACCAGGTGCCATCGGGAGGTCCACCAGTGGGGCCAAGACACTAGAAGCCCCTCCCACTGTTGCCCCCACCAAGCACCAAGAAGACAGAGCATCACTTGCCCCAGACCGAGAGTTCCTATCTATACCTTGTGGCTAATAGCCACTGATGGACCTCTGCTCCAGATGTTTATCCAATTCCCTCTTGAGGCCATCCATGCTTGTAGCCGCCACCACCTCCTGTGGCAGTGAATTCCACATGGTAATCTTTGGGTGAAGAAGGACTTCCTGTTATCCGTTCTAACCTGACTGCTCAGCAATTTCATTGAAAGCCATGACCACAGCCATGAAAAGCCTCTGCTTCCCCAGGATTACCGCGAAGAGTCAAAGGGCATTATCTGCCAGCCATACTTGAACCTGATTTCAGAAATGAAGCACTGGTTAACCACTATCAAATGGTAGTGCAGCAGAATGAGGCCAGAAGTGCATCGAACTAGTTTCCATTAGGGTTTCCGTTGCAATTTTGCCTAATTAGTCTCCAGTAATTAATGCTGTGAGGATAACGGGGATGTAATCAGACAAAGTGCTGGTGAGTAAACCCCCTGAAAGCCATTCATCTTTTGATAGTAATGATTATGTTCTTTTTTATTATTAAAGATCCCATTAAAAAGAATTTACGATTTCCCCCTTTGTGAGAGAAATAATAAACACAATATCAGATGCTCTTATTTTGGGTATCTTGCAAACGCCCGTGCATAATTAGACACAGTTAAAAAGAGATTTTGCAAGAATGGCTTTTGGGGGAACATTACCGATCAAATTAGAACCCAGATGATTTTAAAAAACAAACCCACATGCGGAAGTACAGTATCTATAAATTACCCAAGCGCAGTTGTTTTGAAAAGATGTATTTGGATCCTTCGAAAGACCAAACAAGAGTAGAAGTAGTTGGAACCGAGGGACTGATTAGCTATTGGCGGGCAGACAAACCTGGGCAGGCAGACACTTGAAGGATGCCTTAATTGATCTATTTTCAAGAGAATCGTTTTACTTCCCAGAAAACCACTGGGTAAAAACTGTGGAACAATGGCTTCCATTTCGGCAGTGTTAGATTGCACTGCCCTTAAGTAAATACCAACTTATACCCCCTCCTACACATGCACTTCTAGCGTTATCCTTGGATAAGTCCTCTTTCTCAAATTCTACGAAATTAATAGAAGCGACTAAAGAGAAGAGTCTCAGTACAGTAAGTCCAAAACGAGGAACATTTGCTGGGGATTTCCCTCCCCCCCTCTCCAAATACAATTTTAGCCCTAGCAGAGTATCCGGAAGACAGCACCATTAATTCTGTATAAGCCCATTCTGATCCACAGAAGCATAGAGACATAGAGATGGAAGGGTTCCTGATGGTCATCTTGTCCACCCCCCTGCACAGTTCAGGAAATTCACAGTTCCCCCCCAGTGACCCCTGCTCTATACTCAGAGGAAGGCAAAAAAATCTCCAGGATCTCCGGGCCAATCTGGCCTGGAGAAAGATTCCTTCCTATAGAGTCCACCATCCAAATGAACTGATCCTCTAGCTTTAGGGTTGGGTGTTGTTTTCGTTGTCCTCATTTTGGGGGAGTGCTGCTACCAGTTTGGGATTTGGGGAGGAGGTATTTTTTGAGGTCCCGAAAATTCAGGACAATTATTTTTGTCACACACCCCCATTCCCTCCATGCGATGAAATACTTCATAGTACTTTGAAGGAACAGTGAATTTGGAAGGTTCTGTATTAAATATGAATGCTAGGGGAGGAAACCATTTCATGTGGAGATTCGATTTCTGATGAGGAACATTGACTGGGGCTATTACATCAGATAATCTATCCATGATATAGTAGTCCCATATTTTCAAACGCCACGAGGATAGTAGCAGCTTGTTAGGGGACTTCCAGCTACTTGCTATAACCACTTTAGCAGCTGTTAGCAGAACCGAGATGAGTTCCTGACGGAGTTTAGAGATATGGGGGTCATTCCAAAGGTCTAACAGTATAAGATCAGGTTGCAAAGGTATCAAATAACCTGTAATATTTTTTATTGACAAGATGTCATTTTTTAAAAAAAGAAACAACAAAAGGGAAGAAGAAGAAGAGGAGGCGGAGGAGGAGGATTTGGTTTTTATACCCCACTCTTCAGTACCCGAAGGAGTCTCGGAGCGGCTTACAATCACCTTCCCTTCCTCTCCCCACAACAGACACCCTGTGTGGCAGGTGGGGATGAGAGAGTTCTGAGAGAGTTGTGACTGGCCCAAGGTCACCCAGCTGGCTTCATGTGGAGGAGTGGGGAATCAAACCTGGTTCTCCAGGTCAGATTCCACTGCTCTTCTCCACTACACTAAGCCAGGTCTGGACTTACCCTTCTGGCATCATCGCCATGGGTAGCTTCTCCCAGCTACAGCATCAGAGGCAACACAGTCCACCCCAAACCCCACAGCTGGGAAATGATAGGTGCAGGGGTTGTTTCCTGTGGGAGCACACAGGAGCAGAGCTCCGGTAGTAAGGCGCCCAGGGGGCAGGCACATGCAACCAGCCACGCCCCCTGCTCCCAGAAGAAGAGGAAGAGGAAGAGATTGGATTTATACCCTGCCCTTCACTTGGAGTCTCAGAGCGGCTTACAAACTCCTTTCCCTTCCCCTCCTCATAACAGACACCCTGTGAGGTCGGTGGGGCTGAGACAGCTCTGACAGTAACTGCTCTTTTTCAAGAACAGCTGTGCCAGAGCTTGTGACTGACCCAAGGTCACATCAGCAGGTGCAAGTGGAGGAGTGGGGAATCAAACCCGGTTCTCCCAGATTAGAGTCCGCGCACTTAACCACTGCACCAAACTGGCTCTCCAGCAGCCCTCAGTCGGGCCACAAGGAGCAAGAAGCAGCTAGGCAAGTTGCAGAGCCGCACCTCTCCCTCACTCCGCGCCCGTGTGCACGATGTCCCTCCTCTTTGAGGGCAGATCTGCGCATTCCCCCCCCCCATAGCTAGCAATCCAAAACAGTCCAGTGGCACCTTTAAGACCAAGTTTTATTCAGGTACAAGCTCTCCCCGTGATATTCACAACTGAGACACTGTTCTGCACACACATTTGGGCCTTTAATTTCACAGTCTGGGAAGATGTGGACCCAGCTGTTTCAGTGTGGCTTCCCTGATGCATAAAGAGCAAATGCACAAGTCCCTCAAGTACGCTCTGCAATTCGACTCTTGGCTTTGAAAAATCACCACTGAGATAGATAAAGTTGGTGCGCTTATTCACAGGAGGAAACAAAAGGAAATACAATTGCCATTGTTCAAATGTCGCCATTCAGGCTGTCCCTTAGAGCAAGGATGAGGTTTTTTTTTAATTTCCTCCCAGCATACATGTTTCCATTTCCTGGTCCTTTACCTCTTGCCACAAATATTATACAAATATACATTTTGCATGCATGTCCGTAACGCAAAACACATTTGGTTTTTGTCGGCGGCGTCCAGGAGGCCTGTTTCATTTTATGGAATATTTGCACCTGCAAGTTGCTTCTCATGGGATTTTAGCACGAAGGTTTCTCATGGGATTTTAGCACATGGAAGCAAGCCTCGATACACAGAAGATGGACTGTGTCTTTGCCTCTCCGAATGCTTTCTTTGGGTCTCTAGTTTATTTGCACCTTGACTTTGCACAGGAGTGACCAGTCAGGGGTGGGTTAACGTCTGTCAACCCTATCCCAAATATGGGCTACTCCAGCATATCAGGAAGGGGATAGGGGGGCGTGGATATTTCTGTTCTTATGATGGACCAGTACAAAACCTAAGGTTATGTTCAAGTATTGCTCAGAAACTGATAGCTGCTAGGGTTGCCCAGTTTCCTTGTTCCTCCAGTGGGGGGATTTGGGGGGCATTCCAGGGGTGGATGGAGACATCGCGTGGGGACACTTTGGTATTTGGATGAAACTCCGAGGAATTTCAGACAGACGATATAACCCGGAAGAGGAGCGGTTCCCAATCGGTTTCTGGTCTGTCATTTCAGACAGAACCGTTTTAGAACCGGTTCCCTACCGGAATATATTTGTAATTTCACATACAAACGCTTCTATCCCATTTAGGAAATGGGGCTGAAGCGTTTTACCTGTCAACCACTTCCAAGTAGTCTTCAGTTTCCTCTCCCGGTTCCGATGCGCTTTTAGGTACCACTTCGGTGGGAAGGTAACAGCGTTCCGTGCGCCTTGGTGTTTAGTCATGCCGGCCACATGACCAACGAAACGTCTTCGGATAGCGCTGGCTCTTCGGCTTTGAAACGGAGATGAGCACCGCAACCCTAGAGTCAGATTCGACTGGCTTTCGAGCAGGGGAACCTTTACCTTTTTTTAACTCTACATAGGATGGAGCAAGAGTCCAGGAGCACCTTAAAGACGAACCAAATTTGTGGCAGGGTTTCAGCTTTTGTGAATCACTGCTGAAGAAGCGAGCAGTGACTCACGAAAGCTCCTCCCCTGCCACCGATTTGGTTAGTCTTTCAGGTGCTCCTGGACTCTTGCTCTTTTCTACTGCTGCAGACAGACTAACAAGGCTGCCCATCTTGATCTGTCTGAAGAAGTGCGCAGTGACTCACGAAAGCTCCTAACCTGCCACCAATTCTGTTAGTCTTTAAGGTGCTCCTAGACTCTCGCTCATTTCTACTGCTGCAGACGGACTAAAAAGGCTACCCATCTCCATCTATCTACATAGGAGGAGCATTACCAGACTGCTGAGCTGGACGCACAAGTGCAAGCTGAGCTCCCAAATCAAGGCCAGGATGGTTTGGAACCCAATACGGATACATTCACGCAGGGCTCATTAGCATAATAGGCCACACCCAACAGCAGAAACTCATTAGCATATTAGGCCACACCCCATGCCTTCCCTTTGGCTTGCCTGGGTGCCCCGCAGCTGCGGGGAGCCCGAGCAAGCCCCCCCTGAAGGTAAGTCAGCCGCGGGGCACCCGGGCAAGCCGGTCCTTGGACAGGCTGGGGAAGGCACAGGGAGGCATTTAAAAGCCTCCCTGATCCTTCCAGCCCCCCCGGCTGGCCCGCCTTGTAGTTGCCAGGGGGGGTCGCTCTCCAGGCCTTCCCTCTGTAGCCACGCATGCAGAGGTTTTGGCTGTGGTGGGCGTGGCCAACTCTGAAGCCAGCCGGAACTCTGTTCCTGTGCGTTCCTGCCCAAAAATAGCCCTGCATTCACGTATTTCTTAAACAAACACGAACGCACATGAAGCTGCTTTATACTGAATCAGACCATCAGTCCATCACAGTCAACTCAGGCTGGCAGCGGCTCTCCAGGGTCTCAGGCAGAGGTCTCTCACATCTCCAATTGCCTGATCCTTTTTTAACTGGAGATGCCAAGGATTGGAACTGGGACTTTCTGCATGCAAAAAAGAGGCTCTTCCACTGAGCCATAGCCTCTCCCCAATGTTCACGTATCCATGAACATTGGGGAGGGGCTGTGGGTCAGTGGAAGAGCCTCTGCTTTGCACCCAGAAGGTCCCAGGTCTGCGTGAACATTGGCAGCTCTGTTCATAAACCTCATAGCACTGTGAACAGCACCCATACAGAAATAAGCCTTGCCCTCTCCAGACTGGAAACATGAGTTCATAAATAGACGTGGCCATGTAGGCTGAATATTTAAATCTGGACACATTGATTATTCCAGCAGTATTTGCACCTGCACCTGCATTGGGGGGGGGGGTATTTGCAAATTGGCACCTATGTGCTCAGCTACGCTAATTGCATCTATATGCACCTGTCTACGCGTGCCGGCGTGTGCTTTGCATACCGAACGAGCGAGCGACAATGCGTAGGTTTTGTGGATGCCTCAGCTGTTCCCATTTGCAAGTGTCTTTGTGGAGGCAATGTTACGAGGCAATTAAGGCCTGCCTGTTATTTGGGGTCTGTGCAAGTGGATCTCGCCTGCAGATCTCAGCGTACAGGTGTACTAGCATAGGTATCAGGCACTGAAGAATGCCATGGATGAGCACAGAAACTAGCGAGCTTGTAGGGCCAAAAGGGAACAGAGTGTTAGCTCACGCGGCTCTCTGAACAAATAGAGGATCTGCCAAGCCAAATATATTCTTGGAAGAGGAATCGCATGATCACAGTTCACAGGCTGGGAGAGTCGCCTGAATCGCGTTCACGCAAATGGGTGAACAACACTTCACAGTGCCATTATAGAGCTATGGTATAACGGAATGGTTCAGGAAGATGCTTTGATAAAGGCCATGGGACTGGGGCCTACATCACTGAGTACAGTGTTGTGTTATCTGTTGCTGCATGTATTATCTTGCTCTCGCTGTATTGTCGTTCTCCTCGTGGAATACTGTTTTCTGCTTGTTTAATCTGTCACGTTATGTAGTTATGCTTTGTTCAGATTTCTGCTTTGTTGAACGTTTCTGCAACCCTAGTCTGGGGGATTCCTGGAGATTTTAGGGTCAGAGCCTAGGGAAGGTGGAGTTTGAGGGGGGTCCTCAGCAGCGTATAATGCCATAGAGTCCACCCTCCAATGCAGTCCTTGAGGAGAAGTGATGTCTGTAGTCTGGAGATCAGTCATAATCCCAGGAGAAAGCCAACCTCCACCTGTAAGCTGGAAACCCTAGGGAGGCTACATCTCTCACTATGGCTTGAGACCTTCCACCTCCTGCTGGTTCTGCCTGCCACTGCCCACCTGGGTAACCGGGGGGAAATACTGTGGGAATGGGGGGAGGGCAATCAGCACTTGAGCTGAGCCCATAACATCACTTCCGGAGCAACCCGGAAGTGATGTTTGGCATCGAATGATGCTCTTTTGTTGTTCAGTTGCACAGTCGAGTCTGACTCTTCGCGACCCCATGGACCACATCGCGCCAGGCCGTCCTGTCTTTAGTGATGCTCTAGCATCCACCAAAAACTCTGTGGTTAAACTATAGAGTTTTGGATGAATGCTAGAACGTATGCAATGATGTCATTTCCTGGTTGCACCAGAAGTGACATCACTGCACTTCCGGCAAGACCCCACCCCCTGAATAAGTCTCATATTGGTTACCAGCCTTGGGCTACCCAGCTTGATTCCATCTTGATGCCTACTATGGGGCATTGAAGGCAGAGAGGGGCTACAGTTCCACTGAAATAACACATCATCATTATCACTACTACTACTACCACTGCTACTTCAATTTATATACTGCCCTTCCAGTACAAAGTGGTACTCAGAGCATTTCACAGCAGTATACCTACAGAGGTAATAAATATAGTCAAAACAGTGTGTGTGTGTGTGTGTGTGAATGATGTCTGCCTTCCAGTGTCATCTGTCCATAACACATGCCTTTAAATGGGCTATGCATTCTAATCAGGGGTCGTATCGTAGAAAAAGAGCTAGGATAACTCATTAGCATAACTCATTAGCATATGCCACACACCCTGACATCACCGGAAGTGTGTCATAAGGCCACACCCCCTGCCATCACCGGAGGTGTGTCATAAAACGGGGGAACTGTGATCCCCTGCGATCCCCCCCGAAATGACCTCTGATTCTAATGAACATTCAGTTGTACATCTATATTCTGCCTCACCTAAACTATTAAGTACTACTAGATTAGAGAAGGGAGCATCAGTCCAGTTACCTCACTCACGGGATGCATTTCCTCTTCTCCTTGATAGTCACCCCCCACACACACACAACAAAAGTTTAGCAGTGTTTCACAAAGTGAAATGAAATTGTTCACAAAAAGTCCTACACCATATTTTGGCTTAGTACTTGACATCTTCATAAGATCAATTAATTGATTCTCTTTTTTTTTTACTAATTTATATTCAACTAATGTAGTCTTTGCAGTTTAACACAAAAAGGCAGAAAATAGAAAGAAAGTAAAATAATGAGAGAATGTGGACTGTGGATTAACATTGTCATTATATTGACCGACTAAATAAATAAATAAATACTGTTTATAGCTTATTGCAGGATCCTATTTATGTAACTTCTGTTCTGCTTAATGTGTCATGTGCATCCCCACACTTGGAGCGCATAAAACCAGACATGTCATTGGAAGGAAAAATCATAAAACTGCGACTCACTTATTCCGGCCATGTCATGCAAAAGTCCCTTGGACTGCAAGAAGATCAAATCAGTCAATCCTAAAAGAAATCAACCCTGACTGTTCCCTGGAAGGCCAGATAATGACACTGAAGCTGAAATACTTTGGCCACCAAAGGAGAAGGGAGCACTCACTGGAGAAGACCCTGATGCTGGGAAAGATTGAAGGTCAAAGAAGACGGGGACGGCAAAGGATGAGATGGTTAGACAGCGTCATAGATGCAACGAACATGAAATTGAGCAAACTTCAGAGGACGGCGGAAGACAGGAAGGCCTGGTGTGATCTGGTCCATGGGGTCGCGAAGAGTCAGACTCGACTGTGCGACTGAACAACAAAAACAACATGCAAAAGAACTCACTAGAAAAGGCAGTTATGCTTGGATTGGTTAGTGGCAAACGGAAATCAGGCTGTCAAACTATACAGTGGCTAGACACCATAAAAGTCGACACCAGCCTGAGCATGGAACGACTCAAAGAAACAGTACAAGATCGGAAAACGTGGAGAGAGCTGGTCCATAGAATCGCCAAGAGTCGGATACGACTGAATGGCTAAGAACAACAACAGCATGCTTTGGCAGCACATATACTAAAATCGAAACTTATGCTATGCTTCAGTTCTTTCTGGTAGTTCCAAAACTTCTAAAATTCTAATGCATTGGTTAGTGAATACTGCCATTTTGTCGATTGTACTGACTGCGTAATCTGCCTTGAGTCCCTGTGATAAAGGCGGACTATCAATAACATAAATAAATAAATACACTTCTTCCACCTAGTTGAGTTAGAATGAGTTAGAGATCCTGTGTTTCATCCTGAGTCCCTTGGAGTCTACAAGACGTGGTGGCAGCTGCAAGCATAGACAGCTTCAAGAGGGGATTGGATAAACATATGGAGCAGAGGTCCATCAGTGGCTATTAGCCACAAGGTATAGATGGAACAGGAGCTGCGGTGGCTCAAGTGGTTAAGATGCTGAACTGCAGGCTGTGGAAGGTCGGTAGTTCAGCAGTTTGAGACCTGAGTGCCACATGACGGAGTGAGCTCCCGTCTCTGGCCCCAGCTCCTGCCAACCTAGCAGTTCGAAAGCAAGAAATTGCAAATAGATAAATAGGTACCACTTCGGAGGGAAAGTAACAGCGTTCCATGCGCCTCGGTGTTTAGTCATGCCGGCCACATGACCACGGAAATGTCTTAGGACAGCGCTGGCTCTTTGGCTTGGAAACGGAGATGAGCACCGCAACCCTAGAGTCGGATTCAACTGGCTTTTGAGCCAGGGAAACCTTTACCTTTACCTATAGATGGAACACTCTGTCTGGGGCAGTGATGCTCTGTATTCTTGGTGCTTGGGGGAGCA
>NW_015166432.1:30043-31868 GCF_001447785.1 Gekko japonicus | reverse complement strand
GAGGAGCCAAACCGAAAGCCGAGCCGACAAAAAAAAAAAAAGCCGAACCGGAAAAAGAGCAGCAAGTCCCTCCACTGGGTGCCGGTAGGCCAGTCCCCACCCCTGACTATGTGTGGCCATAGATAGGGATAAAAGTAACCGTCAGCCGCTCAGAGACCCCTCGGGGTTCGAGCGGGGTTCAAGTCGAAAGCATAAATAAATAAATAAATAAATAAAACAACTTCCTGTCAGCTTTCTTGGTTGTCCAACTTTCACACCCCTACATAGTAATGGGGAATACTATGAGATTAATTATCTTGATCTTGCTTGCCCGCAACAAATGTTTCTTAAATCCCAGTTATTAGTGCTGACCATTGCAAGACATTTCCAGTGGAGGGAAAGACAAGAGTGCTCTTGTAATCTTCAAACCGTTGGCAGCAACTATGAAGCCCACTCTGTAATTTGCTTTTAACTTCCGTCACCCATTCCCTCCCTCACGCCTATGCACTTCATTAAAAAATCCTCCTTCTCATGTTAACCACCACAGAACCCTCAGTGGATGGACTAAACTTATGTGCTTTCACACACACTAAATAACACGCTTTCAATCTACTTTCAATGCAGTTTGCATCTGGATTTTACTGTGTGAAGTGGCAAAATCCACTTGCAAATGGTCACTGAAGCGGATTGAAACTGCATTATTTAGCATGTGTGAAAGCGCCGACTGTGAGCAACTGGTATAACTCCTGTTATGTATAACATCAACAGCTGATAATAAAAATGAACCAAGATTCATGTGCTGAAATATATTCAAAACATCACCTCCTCTTTTAAATGATGTACAGTCCTACATTTTCCAAACCTGCTTATTTGTAAAAAAATTCTGCAAAGGTGGAGCAGGAGGTATTTTCCATGTTATTTTTTTTCCCCAATCGCCTGGAATTTGTAATTTGCAAGCACCTTTTGAATCAAAATCAAACATTTGCCCTGCGTTGGCCCGAGTTTAATTAAAATGATAAAAATGCGTGATAGGCTTTTGGTCTAAGGCTGGGGGGGGGAAGGATGCCCAGAGCTGAAATTTGGAACAAACATTTAAAAAATGGAGAAATGCATGGCTGGAAGTGATAAGAAATGCCAAGACTATGTATTACATGGGATCATGGGATGAAAATAGAAAATATCCTTAAAAAAGGAGAGAGAGAATTCTGGCATATGGGATAACTGTTGCGGGGAGGTTTGGATAGGATTACATGCTTTATGGCTAATGCTCCTGTTACGAACAGTGTAGATGTTTGTAATCTTCTCCACGGCCTTTTTGTAGAACTGACGGGGGCTGCTTGTCAGTCTTAGCATAACGCTTCCCCTCCCGCATCTCGGTTAGGAAATTCAGAGGTCATTAAGAACGGCTTGGTTTTGAAAGAGAAGCATTGAGGGACTGCGGGAAACTTGTAGCAGCAAAAATGAGCATCATTCACGGGGGATCGTTTCTCTGAAAAGGCCTGGGGGAGTTGGCAGTTGGGATCAGCAAACTTGCCAATATCTTGAAAACTGAGGATCAGGGAGTCTCAGAGTGAGCTTGTGCCATCCATTTCCCTCCGTTTAGAGTTTTAACCATCATCCTGAGATTGTGGGGCAGGTAATCAGTAGGGAGAGGCAGACACATTTGAATCAGGATTGTGTTAATTTTATGCGTTCGTAAGAACATAAGAGAAGCCAATGTTGGATCAGGCCAGTGGCCCATCCAGTCCAACACTCTGTCACACAGTGGCCAAAAACACCAGTGCCATCAGGATGTCCAGCAGTGGGGCCAGGACACTAGAAGCCCTCCCATTGTTGCCCCCCCCCC
>NW_015166432.1:18040-29925 GCF_001447785.1 Gekko japonicus | reverse complement strand
AACCCGGTTCTCCCAGATTAGAGTCCGCACACTTAACCACTACACCAAACTGACACTACAAGATGACACTACAAGATGACACTACAAGATGATCATGTGCCCATGATGACACTACAAGATGATCATGTGCCCACTACAAGATGATCATGTGCCCATCCAGTCCAGCACTCTGTCACACAGTGGCCAAAAAATACCAGGTGCCACCAGGAGGTCCAGCAGTGGGGCCAGAAGCCCTCCCACTGTTGCCCCCCCCCCCAAGCACCAAGAATACAGTGCATCACTTCCCCCAGGTCGAAAGTTCCTATCTATACCTTGTGGCTAATAGCCACTGATGGACCTCTGCTCCATATGTTTATCCAATTCCCTCTTGAAGCTGTCCATGCTTGTAGCCACCACCAACTTATAGCCACCACCAACTTGTAGCCACCACCACCATAGTTTTGTCTGTTTTCTTTAAAATCATAAGGGATATAGAAGAAGAAGAAGATATTGGATTTATACCCCGCCCTTCACTTGGAGTCTCAGAGCGGCTTACAAACTCCTTTCCCTTCCCCTCCCCACAACAGACACCCTGTGAGGTGGGTGGGGCTGAGAGAACTCTGACACAAACTGCTCTTTTTCAAGGACAGCTGTGCCAGAGCTTGTGACTGACCCAAGGTCACATCAGCAGGTGCAAGTGGAGGAGTGGGATTGGTTATTTGATTTGGTAGGGTTTTTTTTTTCCATTTTGGAGGGGAAGGAATTGGGGAGGGGCCATGGCTCACTGCTAGTGGAAGAGCCTCTGCTTGGCATGCAGAAGGTCCCAGGTTCAATCCCTGGAGTCTCCATGTAAAAGAATTAGGTAGGAGGTGATGTGAAAGATCTCAGCCTGAGACCCCGGAGAGCCATTGCAAGACGGAGCAAACAATACTGACCTTGATGGACCAAGCGTCTGAGTCAGTATAAGGCAGCTCCATGTGTTCTTCCCTACTCCAGAGCAGCAGGTTCAAACAAGGTATTTCTTCACTGGCTTATGTCAGATAGTTGAAATGGCTCAGATAAGGAGTGAGCCTAGTTATATAGAATGAGATCCCTCCTTGAGTCAGTAACAGCGGTGTGGTTGGGAGAAATACTAAAAACAGAAACTTCAATTAGGAAGAATGCTGTGCAGTGTGGACACAGGTTAATGGTTCTGGTTGGATGATGTCCCTGTCAGTCCTGTATTTCTTGAGTCATGTACCTCTGCCTTCACTGTTGTTCCCCTTCATATGACTGTGAATGTACCCACAGTGATGGCTTATGGGCCTTTCAAGCAATTTACTCAGTGATTAAGGCAATGAAACACCAAGTGGCAACATTAAGCCATTCTGAAAGCCATCCTAAGAATCCAGAATCTTACTACAGCCTACTCAGGTTTATGCCCAAGAAAGTGATTTTAGGATTGCATTGTCCCCTCCTTTAAACTGAAGTTATGGGATGGAATCAAAATCTGAACACTCTCCTCCTCTCTCCAGGGCTATTTTTGGGCAGGAACGCACAGGAACGGAGTTCCGGCTGGCTCCCAAGTTAGCCACGCCCAGCAGGAACTCATTAGCATAATAGGCCACACCCAACAGCAGGAACTCATTAGGATTGGCTACATTAGGGGTGTGTGGCCTAACATGCAAAGGAGTTCCTTCTACAAAAAAGCCCTGTGTTTTGACAACAAACAAGGTAAACAGAATAACAAGCAAATGGTGGGTGTGGTTGGATGACCACACTTCTGGTAACATGGGGTAACATGTGCTAATGAGCTGTGCTGTCAGGGGTGTGGCCCAATATGCTAATGAGTTCCTGCTGTTGGGTGTGGCCTATTATGCTAATGAGTTCCTGCTGGGCTTTTTCTACAAAAAGAGCCCCGCCTCTCTCTATAATATTCCATACACATACAAAAGAAGCATATAAGTAAATTAATACTGAACCGCATGTTCTGGGAACAAGGATTCTCATTTTATATGTGTGGGGGTGTATTTCTGTGAGGAGCATCAGAGATCTGATCCTCCTCACCAACAGGCAGCATTCTGAAATAGTACTAAGACTACCTCTACTGAGAGCTAGTTTGGTGTAGTGGTTAGGAGTGTGGACTCTAATCTGGGAGAACGAGGTTTGATTCCTCACTCCTCCACATGCAGCTGCTGGTGTGACCTTGGGTCAGTCATAAGTTCTTTCAGAGCTGTTCTCTCAAGGGCAGTTCCCGAGAGAGCTCTCTCAGCCCCACCCACCTCACAGGGTGTCTGTTGTGGAGAGGGGAAGGGAAAGGAGATTGTCAGCCACTCTGAGACTCCCCCAGATAGTGAAGGGCAGGGTATAAATCCAGTCTCCTCCTCTTCTTCTTCTCTGTGGTGATGGCCACTGACACTACAAGATGATCATGTGAATCTGCCTTACAGTTCTTGGTCTGTCATTTTGCACCTGCCTGAGCTTCCTCTTGGTGTGTACGTTTCTTGAAATCCATCTTAACCAATCTATCTATTGATTGATCGATATCTAATTGCAGGGGTCATTTCCTGCGGGAGCGTACAGGAGCGGAGCTCCGGCAGTAAGGAGCCCAGGGCGTGGGCACATGCAACAAGCCCTACCCCCTGCTCCTAGAGGCCCTCAGTTGGGACACGAGGAGCAAGAAGCAGCCAGGTAAGTTGCAGAGCGCCCCCCGCCCGCCTTCAGGTACAAGCTGAAT
The DNA here is from genome assembly GCF_001447785.1 of Gekko japonicus. NCBI lineage: Eukaryota > Metazoa > Chordata > Lepidosauria > Squamata > Gekkonidae > Gekko > Gekko japonicus. The sequence continues at coordinate 27,230 of NW_015166432.1, read as the reverse complement.
AGCTAGCAATCCAAAACAGTCCAGTGGAGCCTGAGTGGTCGGCGTTGCCTTCTGACACACTTCCGGTGATGTCAGGGAGCATGGTTTATGCTAATAAGTTATGCTAATGAGCTCCTGCACCTCTTTTTCTACGAAATGACCCCTGTCTAATTGATTCATACTTCGAGAAGGGTTTATCAGACCTCAGAGGGAGTCCAGAGGTCACTCAAATTTAATGCAGGCACGATTCCACCGTCCCTATCCCCCCCCCCAGAGGTTAAGGAATCATGAGCATCTAATCACAGGAGAAAAGAGAGATGTTTCTCTTGTCACCTCCAGGCTTTTGCTTGGATCTCAAAGGGATTACACTCGCAGACAAGACAATCCCCAGAAATTCCTGCACTTTTTAGAAGAGATGCCCGCTGCTTTGATTCGGTGCCCAGAACATCTGCTCACCCTTGTATCTCTCTGCTTTATTTTGAGAGCGAACGTTTTCTCAGCACATTGCTGGTTACCATCCGAAGAGCAGTGACAGAGGAGTCAGGAAAACATTGAATTTGTACTCTGTTTCTGCAGCCAGAATCCACCCACGGACTTCAAACACAGGCATATTGGGGGTAAAGTCTTCAGCGCGGTGCCTTGGGATTTCACTTTGTTACTAGTCGCTGAACAGCTGATTTGCTGCACTTGGGAGTCAAATGGGCCCTTTTCTTCTTGCTTTACTACTCAGGGAAGGGTGGGGGTGTTTTTTTGTTTCGTTTTGACTGTGTGAAACAGAAGGCTCATTGTATGCTAAAAGGTAGTGACAGCATTGTTCTATTTCTGAATGAAGCACCTGTGACTGCGATTTGCAGTTCTGCCTTGCTAAACACTCCAAGGGAACTCACACTCTTCTTCTTCATTTGTACTTTCTGGCAAAGGGGGCATCACTGTCTCCTCGGGGTTTGTTGAGCCCTGAACTTGCAGTGTTGATTTTCAGTACCAGGAGGAAGTTAATTAATAATTCCTCAGGAACACATGAAGCTGTCTTATACTGCATCAGACCACCGGTCCCTCAGAATCAGTATTGTCTACTCAGACTGGCAGTGGCTCTTCAGAATGTCCAGTTAGAGGTCTTTCCCATCAGTGACTACCTGATCCTTTTAACTAGAGATGCCAAGCAGATGCTCTACCACTGAGCCACCCACAGCTCCTTCCCAAGCAGCCCTGCAAGGTCTCAGGTAGTGGTCTTCCACATCACCTGGTTTGTCACTACCTGACTGTAATGATTCCTTGTTTTAAGAGTGTGTGTGTCTCTTTAAATGTTTGGTTGGCGCGCAGTGAAAGCAGAGTAGAGTGACTGAGGGAGACAAGTGTGGTGTGATTGGAGGATGAGAGAGTGTGGGAGGAGTTTTTTTGAAGTGAATCTGTGTGGGTGTGTCAGTCAGATATAGAAAAGTCAGTTAGAAAAAACAGTTGGATTTATTCAGTTAGTGAGTTCAGTCAGTGAGGGATATTACTGTTCTGTGTGGAATCTTAAAGAGTGCAGTATATATGTCTTCAAAAGTGAAACTCTAAAGATCTGAAAGAAAGTCAAAAATACCAAGAGCTTAGCCAGTGTGGCTGCCTATAGGAAAGAGTGATTCCTATCAGTGTTGGATCTGAGTGTCAGAAGAAAAAGAAAAGGGAAAAAAGAACTGTGTGTGATACATTTGCCAGACATATTTACAAGTCCCTTATTCCCAAACAGATACAGATAACCAGCATCTTATTTTGTTCTTATTTCAATAAATCTTATTTTGTTTAAGTTTATCCCAGAATTCAGTTCAATCCTTCCTCAGGACCACATAGAGCGCTGAAAGCCCATACCCGATGACACATTACCAGTAGCAGCAGCAGCAACAGAGAGAAGGTTTGGAATTCCTTAAAATCCTGGTGGCAGCAGAAACTACCCTTTTTGTGAACCCAAAGTATAATTTTAAAGGGAAAACCAGTCCTCCCAAAAAAGAGGACGCCACACTGACCTTTAAAAAAAAAATTGGAGATACCTGGGATTGAACCTGGGACCATCTGAGTGCAAAGCACAAGATCTTCCACTGAGCCACAGTCCCTGGGCTTGATAGCTCTTGGAATGTTAAAGGGGGGCCATAGTTTTGTAAAGGGAGCACATGTTTTGTTTGCAGAAGATACCAGAGTCAAGCCCACAGAACATTCAGATATTTTTTTAAAATTCAAAGATAATGGAGTAGCACTGTCATAGACCACACTAGCAGTGCTAAGTCAGTGTAAGGAAGCTTCATATTGAGGTGTGGGCACGAACTGAGAAAATGCAGTTCGGTTCAGTTAGTTGTTTGTGGTGTGCCCTGTTCATGAACCATGAACTGTCACAAACTTTGTGCGGTGGTAGAATTCCTTCACAGCTTGCTAGAGATACCAAACTCACAGGGGATCTCCGGCTGACTCTCCTCTACCTGTCCTCCAAGTTTGGTGAGGGTTGGATTTACAGTGTCCACGTTGCAGCCCCACAAAGAAGGTGCCCCTAGAAATGTTCTTTCTGGAGAAATCGCCACCTGTCATTTCCCTGGAAAGCACTTTTCTAGGGACACCTTCTTTGGGGGGATGCAACTTGGACCCTGTAAATCTAATTGTCACCAAACTTGATGGGCAGTTGGAGGAGAGTCAGCCAGAGATTCCCTGCAAGTTTGGTTTCTCTGGCTTGCAAAAGATCCCTATACACTCCTGAACCTGCACCTGTCAAAAGGTTCTGGAAGTTCAGGACTGTATAGAACAAATCCTGTAAAAGTTAGAGACAGCAAACCTTTAGAAGGCATGAAGAGGAGCATGGGGGGGGGATGTCCCCGGCAAGTTTGATGGACGGGGATATCGGAGGGGGCAAAACACTGCCTATGGCATCTCATCGTTGCCTGTTAAAACGGAAGTGACATAGGGTAGCTCTAGACAGAAAGTAAACACCTACACAAGAGGCAACAAGAGGGGGGATGAACAGAGTACAGTATACCATGCAGAAGAAAACATCAAATACAATGGCAGCTTGCTGACACTGCTCCAAGCAGCAGAACGCAATGAGAGCTGGGGTGGAGGGAGGAATGCCATAACCCAACCAGGGTCTTGGCAGCCCTAACTGTTGTCTAAATAAATTGAATTGGTGAGCAGCTGTGACTCAGTGGTAGAGCACCTGGCTTTGGATTCAGAAGGTGTCAGATTCCGTCCCTAGCATCCCTTGTTAAGTGGTCAGGTCGCAGGTGATGGGAAGGTCCTTTCTTTGCCTAAGACCTTGAGCTCCTGCCAGAGTAGACAATGCAGAGCTCTTTGGACCAGTGATTGAGCTCAGTGTGTGGGGTTCTTCCAGGTGTTCAGTTGAAGGGGTGAAGGTCATCTGCAGGGCAATTCTGATGGGCTGCAAAGTTCATCATTACCAGGCAGCTCCATAAATCCTGATGACTTTACCTGGTGGAAAGGCACCAATGGAAGGCTTCTTCATACACGAGGTGATTCGGGTATATACGGAAGCTTTAAGTATCCAGATTCAATGCCAAGCAATTTGATAAGTAGGTGGGAAATATATTTATTATATAGGAACACTTGTCAAAGAACAGTGAGGACTCTGGTTATTTGCTGAGTCTATAGGTTGGATCCTCGGGGTATAATCCTCTAGTGTTTTCACCTTCCCTTGATCACAGATCAAGCTTCTTGAGCCAGAGAAGACTGCCACTGCTAGAAGAAGGAAGGGGCTATAGTTCAGTGGTAGAGCACAGAATCATAGAATCATAGAGTTGGAAGAAACCTCCAGGGTCATCTAGTCCACCCCCCTGCATCATCCAGGAAATTCACAAATACCTCCCCTCCCACACCCCCAGTGACCCCTGTTCCATGCCTAGAAGATGACACAAAAACCTCCAAGATCCCTGGCCAAACTGGCCTGGAGAAAAATTGTTTCCTGACCCCAAAGTAGCGATCAGCATTTCCCTGGGTGCGTAAGAAAGTGCCACAAGAACTAAGCACTGAGGCAACCCTTCCTGCCCTCCCTCTCATGATCTGCCTAAGTTCACAGCATCAGCAGTGCAGTCAGGTGGCCCTCTAGCCTCTGTTTCAAAACCTCCAAAGAAGGAGAGCCCACCACCTCCCAAGGAAGCCTGTTCCACTGAGGAACCACTCTAACTGCCAGGAAGTTCTCTCTAATGTTTAGCAGAAATCTCTTCTGATTTAATTTCAACCTGTTGGTTCTGGTCCAACCTTCTGGGGCAACAGAAAACAACTCTGTACCATCCTCTATATGACAGCCCTTCAAGTACTTGAAAATGGTTATCGTATCACCTCTCAGTCATCTCCTCTACATCTGCTTGGCGTGCAGAAAGTCCCAGGTTCAATCCCTGACATCTCCAGATAAAAGGATCAGATAGCAGGTGATGTGAAAGACCTCTGCCTGAGACCCTGGAGAGCTGCTGGTAGTCTGAGTAGACAATACTGGCCTTGATGGACCAAGGGGTCTGATACAGTATAAGGCATCTTCATGTGTTCAAGAACAAATCGGTGGGATCCGTCTCTACATTCAGTGGCAAACCACGGTTGATTCCTACACATGCCACCTCTTAACATACAGGCAGGGTATGATTTATGGTTTCAGCACTGTCCTTTCTTGGTGGAAAATTGCTTCAGGCATATGTTTCCAATCTGGCACTTCCAAAAGTCTGACTAAGCATGCAACAGAACTATGCACAGATTGGGGGAAAGAAATGTTGGCAATTGTTTGGGTTTTTGAGCAGCTTCACAAACATGTTTGTGGGCAGAAACCGGTTAAAGTAGAAACAGACTATAGACCTTTGGAAGCCATCGATTGGAAACTGTCTGTGCTAAGGATTTGGAAAAGGGTTGTGAAATCACAAATGTTCATGCTAACATCTACAAGCGACCTTTAATGAGTGTCATTGCTACATAATGAAGCGGAATTAAAACATCCCTACCCAATCCTTTTCCTTCTAGATCCTGAAATGAAATTGGGGGAGAAAATTCCCAAAGCAAGTGCTCTGGGTTAAAATCTCATTTAAAATAATAATGTGCATTTCTGTTCCTTTGAACTGAATATTAAATACAATGTTCTCTATCACGGATGCTCAGATCTAGAGGTTTAAGGGAACCATGGCCGCTTGGAATTCTTTTAAAACTTCTGTTTTTGTTTAGCGGAACCCTGTAAGTGGAATTTTGATTAACTACGGGTTGTAGCTGCCCGGCCTTTCGGGTGGTGGAAAAGAACTGAAGGGTTACCTTTGACTAGGGCTATTTTGGGGCAGGAACGTACAGGAACGGAGTTCTGGCTGGCTCCCAAGTTGGCCATGCCCAGCAGGAACTCATTAGCATAATAGGCCACACCCAACAGCAGAAACTCATTAGGATTGGCTACATTAGGGGTGTGTGGCCTAACATGCAAAGGAGTTCCTGCTACAAAAAAGCCCTGGGTTTTGACAACAAACAAGGTAAACAGAATAAGAAGCAAAAGGTGGGTGTGGCTGGATAACCACACTTCTGGTAACATGGGGGTGCGGCCTAATGTGCTAATGAGCTGTGCTGTCAGGGGTGTGGCCCAATATGCTAATGAGTTCCTGCTGTTGGGTGTGGCCTGTTATGCTAATGAGTTCCTGCTGGGCTTTTTCTACAAAAAGAGCCCTGCCTTTGACCGTGAAGAAATGCTATGATGGAGATCATGGGACTTAGGGTTGCCAGCTCTGGATTGGGAAATACTTGGAGATTTCTGGGGTGAAGCCTGGGAAGGGTGGGGTTTGGGGAGGGAGCTCAGCAGGTTATAATGCCATAGAGTCCACCCTCCAGAGCAGTCATTTCATCCAGGGGAACCGATCTTGGTCACTCAGAGATCAATTGTAATAGCAAGATATCTCCAGGTGCCACCTGGAGGTTGGGAACCCTAGGGACCTGCATGGACAAAAGTCATTTTGTCAGTCCAGTGACTGAAGGTAGTCTCCCAGCCCCACTCTGTGTCACCTGCCCTCAATAATTTGAGCAGTGGGAGAGAACATTGGAGAGAGAATGGCATCAGTGGTGATATTCAAGCAATATCCCCCAATATCTGTGGTGAAGACCATAGAGATTTGGGACTCCTAGAGCATCACCCAGAAGTGACATCACATCCATCATCTCCATCACCCTTTTTAAGCACAAAAGTGTCTGTCATTGTTCCTACAATGTAACAGTAACACACATTGATACTACATGTATTAAAATTGCTTACAATAGGAGTGGGAAGGTGTAGCCACCTGCAGTATAGAGACAGGTAAGAGTTTTAGACGAGCCGAAAGTGGGTTGGGAGACGCATAGTATAGGGATTTTAGTTCTCTTGTCTCAATTTTGTTTCTGGGTCGAACAGGCTTTGCAGGTTTCTGGGGTGGAACAGGCTTTGTAGGTTTCTGAAACAATACAGCTGGTTTTTTTTACAGGTGAAAATATATACAAAACAATAGCAGAAACCCCATTTTCAAATCCTTTTTCTGTGCTATGTAAGAATAGATTCTTTTACGCCTCAGGTTTTCAGCCCATGCATGCACAATTTCCAGGGCTGCCGACTCCAGCTTGGAAAAATCTGGGATATTCAGAGGTGGTATTGGGAAGGGTAAAGCTGGGGCCGGGCGTACTTCTTGGGAGTTTCTGGGATCTATGTTTGGTCATATCGACACAGGATCCCCAGGGTCAATACTCCAGTTCATATCACCTTAAGAGCAAACTAGTTTCCGGCTGAACTGGAAAGGACTGGAAAGGACTGACCATCTTCCTGTATACGTCCCATAAAATCTGAGACATCCAATGCCATCAAATTTGAGAGAGGCCTCCACGCCAAAATCCCCATCGTTTTTCAGCCCCGTCAATTAATCTGAGAGGGACTTTGAATCAGCTGCTAGCAGATTAAAAAATATCCATGAAAGTGTGCAGCCCAGATACGATCTATACTCACACAACGTCCCTACATTTTAATGAAAGGGTGGGGGATCCGTGTTTACACCACTGAGTGCTCCACTGTTTGGGCTAGCAGTATGCTCACATTCATCTAAAGCACAACATTTCGAAAGCGTAGCAAAGAGAACCAACTGTTTTCCTCTCCCCTCCAAACCCTTACCTCAGTCGTGACATAAGTATTTCAAGATGTTTGCTGAAGTATTACAAACCACATTGCGGGCTATCAATCTGTCAATGAAACAGCAGAAGTGCTGGTATTTCTGAGTGATATTTGAAATCTTGAGCCCATAAGAAAATTAACTAGGGCAAAAATCGCATCCTGTTTTCTGCTCGGAGCGTACGGCTTTCCTCGAGCAGTGAGGAGAACGCTGCCACGATTGTATTCCTCGTGCCTCAGCAAAGCCGTGTAATGCAAAGGGGGTGAGGGTTTCTCTGCCCTTCTCTGTGTGTGTGTGTGCATGTATTTTTTTGGTGTGTTTTTTGCAGAGCACAGCTGAATCCAAAGGAAATATCTTGGCAATGACATCACCCGAGTGAAAGAATGCTGAAATTCCCAGACCTTGACACAACTCGATACGGGGCAGGGAAGGGGAGGCCACAATGAACAATCGCTGGTCTGTCAGTGATGGAAGGCATCTTGAGCCCAGATCACATGGATGTCGGATGATTCCCAGATGGGACTCCTGTGACCAGCTCTATATGTGGAAAGAAACATGCGGTAGGAAAGAACTCAGGTTACATACACACTACCCTGCAGTCCCAAAACACGTGCTCCCCACCTTGCCGGAGCTATCCATGCCGCACATTAATCTGCTATTAATGCTGGACATTTTAGTTGGCCGAATCAGTAGATCAATCAACTGGGACATCAGTTTATTAATTTGAGGAAGCAGTTTTAAGCACAGTGACAGGTTAATGACCATTAATACTCATCTGAAACTCTGAGGGGGAAAACAACTACTATGCAGTGGCTGAACAGGAGACAAACCCGGACGGAAGGCTCTTTTATAGTGATGCCACCCTCCAGGTGGTAACTGAAGGGGGCTGTGACAGCTACAAGCATGGACGGCTTCAAGAGGGAATTAGATAAGCATATGGAGCAGAGATCCATCAGTGGCTATTAGCCACAAGGTATAGATAGGAACACTCAGTCTGGGGCAAGTGATGCTCTGTGTTCTTGGTGCTTGGGGGGGTGGGCAACAGTGGGAGGGCTTCTAGTGTCCTGGCCCCACTGCTGGACCTCCTGATGGCACCTGGTATTTTTGGCCACTGCGTGACAGAGTGTTGGACCGAATGGGCCATTGGCCTAATCCAACATTGGCTTCCCTTATGTTCTTAAGATATCCCAGAATTACAGCTCATCTCCAGTCTAGAGAGATCAGTTCCGCTGGAGAAAATGGATGCTTTGGAGGGTGGATTCTGTGGCACTAGACCCTGCTGAGGCCCCTGTCCTTCCCAACCTGGATCTGGCAACCCCCCTATCTGCTGGTGGCCAGGGGGGAACTGGCAACCCTAGGCGGATACCTTAATATAGACAGGAAATAATATATAATATAGACCAATGTATATAACATATATGCCCTGACCTGGACAGCTCAGGCTAGCCCAATCTTGTCAGAATAGGCCTAAGGATATGAGGGTTTTTTTTAAGGGCTTTGGTTCTGGTGTGAGGGAGCCCGCCAATTGTAATGAATCAATGCCCTGAATTTGTAGAGCTGTTATCTGTATGTCCCTATGAAAGGATGCAGGTCAGGTGGCTCAAGGAGCCAGTGGGACATGTGAGAAATCGGGTAGGGTGAGGGGGGGACCAGCAAGGGCTTGTGGGGGGCCTCCTTTCCCCCTCCCCCAGTATTTCTTCTATCCCTTTCCTGATGCCCATAGCCTCACCCCTTTTCCTGCTTCCTTCTCTCTTTCCCGCCAACCTACCTGTATCTTCCCCCTCCCATCTTCCTTTTTTTTTTACATTCGATTTATGTACCGCTCCAACCCCAAAGGGTCTCTGAGTGGTTTACATACAGGTTCCAAATTCAATTTTTCCCTATCTAAGGCCACATATTACAAGGGGAGGGGCCGCCTACCAGCACCCATGTGGCAGGGCTTGCTGTTATCGGCTCCTCCTTCTTCCAGGCAGTCTTTCTGGCATTCCGGCTCTGGTGTCCTGGAGAAGGTCTGTTAGTCCAGCGGCTTCCTTTGGCGGGCCCATCCTGGTGCCCACCCTGGTCCCCTGCTTCCTGCCCCTGCCCCCCCCCCC
>NW_015166432.1:0-17355 GCF_001447785.1 Gekko japonicus | reverse complement strand
ATTATTATTATTATTATCATCATCATCATCATCATTATTATTTTACATTTTTAAAAATTTACATTTTCCCTTTCCCCAGTGTTTCTTCTGTCCCTTTCCCAAAAGTGCCCATAGCCTCCCTCCTTTTCATGCTCCCTTCTCTTCTTCCCACCCACCCACCTTTATATCCTCCTCCTCCCATCTTCCACTTTCCTTCCTTCCTGCCCGCGGCAGCGTCAACCCAATAAAGCTCTGGTTGAGATGCATGGTGTCAGCCAGGCTGGTTCCATTTGCACCATGGGGAACCTACAAGAGGAGAAGAAGAAGAGATTGGATCTATACCCTGCCCTTCACTACCCAAAGGAGTCTCAGAGCGGCTTACAAACTCCTTTCCCTTCCCCTCCCCACAACAGACACCCTGTGAGGTAGCTGGGGCTGCGAGAGCTCTGACAGAAACTGCTCTTTTTTCAAGGACAGCTGTGCCAGGACTATGGCTTGCCCAAGGTCACCCAGCAGGTGCAAGTGGAGGAGTGGGGAATCAAACCCGGTTCTCCCAGGTTAGCGTCCGTGCACTTAACCACCACACCAAACTGGCTTTCTGGTTCTACACGAAAGCTGGTTTTCTAATTCATGCATCTTTTGTGTTACATATGGCCCATGCTTTGTGTGATTTCAGTGATGAACTTCCCTCAGAACACAGCCATATGCAGAAATTCACAAATGCTAAATAGTTGGGTGGGAGAAAGTTGGAAGAACACTGCATTCGCCACAAGATGGCACTGTTTTAGTTTATTTCTCCCTCCCTTTCAATCAAGCCAAGCAGAATGCAAAATGCAACACAAAAGTAATTATTTCCATTCCCAGTTAGAATAGGTTAAATAAGAAAATGCTTGCTTTTTATCCTTTCTCCCCCAATATGATTAGTTTTAGACAGAAAGAGATCATGGAACATTAGGGCTGAAATGTGCCCTGTTACAAAACTTTGATGTTATTGGAATTTTAATTCGAACTCGTAAAACGCATGCAGGTTTACAGAAATGAAAATATGGCTTATGTGTAGGTCCAGTTGCCAGGATGCTGTGCTGTCCTGTAGATGCAAAGATTCCCTTCAAAAGCAAATACAGATACGTATTTGGTTTAACCCATGTACCCACGGACAATCACTATTTTCTATTACCTTTCCCTGTTAAATCCAGGGCTATTTTTGGGCAGGAACGCACAGGAATGGAGTTCCGGCTGGCTTCAGAGTTGGCCACACCAGGGGTCATTTCGTAGAAAAAGAGCTAGGGGAACTCATTAGCATAACTCATTAGCATATGCCACACCCCCTGACATCACCGGAAGTGTGTCATAAGGCCACACACCCCGCCCCCAACGGTCCCGGCCGCCGCCGCCGGCCTTGCAGCTCCACTGCCGATCCAAGGGCCGGCTTGCCCGGGCTCTCCACAGCTGTGGGGTGCCCAGGCAAGCCAAGGGAAGGCATGGGGTGTGGCCTAATATACTAATGAGTTTCTGCTGTTGGGTGTGGCCTAGTATGCTAATGGGTTCCTGCTGGGCTTTTTCTACAAAAAAAGCCCTGTAAATCACTATCTCTAAGCCCTGACCTGGGTAGCCCAGGCAGACCCGATCTCGTCAGATCTTAGAAGCTAAGCAGAGCCAACCCTGGCAAGTACTTGGAAGGGAGGGAGACCTCCAAGGAATGCCAGGGCTGGGACGCAGAGGCAGAACATACCAAGCCACCTCTCTGAAACGTCCTAGCCCCACTGGGGTCACCAGAAGTCACCACGACTTCCAGACTCACAAGCACATACATACACCCACACATACACACAAATACTCACCAAAAAAAAGCTTTTAAAAAACCTGTCTCTATTTTGCCTTCAGAGGAGATCTTTTTTAAGAAAAAGAAAAGGGGAAAAAACTGAGCTTAGGAATGCAGAGATATTTCAGGGTCCCCGACCTTTTTCAGTCTGTGGGCGCCTTTGGGATTCTGCCACAGTGTGGTGGGCACAGACACAAAATGGCTGCTGCGGGAGGTGGAGCCAGCCACAAAATGGCTGCCACAGCCTACCTTCAGTCACACAGGGAAGATCCTTGCGTTGTGGTGGCAGCTGCTGTCAAAGCAACGTTTTTTTAAAAAAATCTGTACAGACAATCAAATTTCCAGTGGCCAATCAGCAGCCCTGCCGGGCCAAAGCCACACCTAACCCTGGCTACTTTCTAAAAACAGTCCAGGGTCCTGTTTCCATTCAGATGCCACAAGGAATCCCCATAAGCAGGACTTGCAGACAATGATCCTCATCCACTGACCCCAGCAGCTGACCATCAGAGGTATTCTGCTGGGGGATTCCTTTCGTTACCAGGGCTAATACCGGGCGATTAACCTAGAAGGCCTTTATGCCCTGTTGTCGGCCCTCCAGAGTAACTGGCTGGCCACTGTATGAGACAGGATGGTGGACTTGGTGGACCATTGATGTGATTTGGCAGAGCTCTTCTTAGGTTCTTAGATGCTCCATACCTTTGACGACTTCCTTTTAAACCTTCTAAACCATCAGGCCTCACCATATCTACAAGTCCGTGACCCATAATCTGAAATAGCTCCCTCTCTATCTGTCTTGAATCTCCTGCCAATCTGTTTTGTAGGGTGAAGGCTCTATTTCAGTGGAAGAAAGTGCTTGGTGTTGCTGTCTTTTCTAGAACAGACGATGATCAGACCAATTGGTAACTGTCCCTATTTCCATCTGTGAGATGGAAATGTTAGAGGGGTGTCGCTGTCCTTTTAAATTTGCACGGTTTATCATTGCAAAGCTATCACCAACACAGTGGCTACGTTATACTCTTGTGTTACAAACATACAGCCATAGAACCACAAACTGAACTGAACCAGGAGGCTCATGGTTTGTTGCCCCACAAAGCCCATTGAAAGGGACTGCAGTCCCTTTAACCGGGGTTTGCGGAAAGCCCAAAAAACAGCTGAGCGGCAGGGAACAGCTTGCTGCCCCCTATTAGCGGTTTCAAGCTTTCTTGTGCAGTCCATTTAAACTTAACCTGCTCCCACTCGCTCAGCTGTTTTTGCAGCTTTTGCAGGAGCAGAAAGCAGGGTTTTAATGGGGCCCCTGCTTTCTGCCCTGTCCACGAACCACCATGAACCACCATGAACTGTCCACGAACCACCATGAACTCCTTTGAAAGTTCATGGAAGTTTGCGACGGTAGACCTATTATGAACTTTGGTTTGCGAACCACGAACAGGGCAACATTCGGGACGGATTTTGCTTTGTGGTTCGGTTCATGCACGTGCCTATTTAGGAGACAGCACTGTTTAAAAAAAATCCACCTTAGTAGGTGTCTTGAACATTGTGCTCTCTTCAGCACAAATAACACAAGCAGACAAATTGGCCCTCGGAGAAGAGAATGAAACGTATGACAGATGGTTTTTAAAAAAGCAATTATCAAGAGGGATTTATTTTTTTGGAACCTCTCCTTCCAAATATGAAAAAAAAAAATGTTTGGCTTTTTCCAGCAGCTGATTTTTATTTTATTTTTTTGAGCATCTGATGAGAGGTTTCAGTTCTTCATTTCCTCTTCTCAGGAGCCAAGCCATCCACTGCAAGACCAGCCATGGCACACACATGTCCTTTCTCCCTCTGAGACAGATAGGTTAACCAGATGAAACACAAGTGTCAGCCTCTCCATTACGATGAAGTCATGTACAATGGGGATGGTTTAACCTTCTAATCTGGAGGGCTGCTTTCCAAAAGCGGATGCAAGCAATACAGAGATGGCCAAGCTGAAATCGGTAGAACTCGGGCAGCCGTCTCTTTCCTCTTGCTGGGCCCCCTTCAGAGTTCCATGTGTGCTGTCATGTTTGTGCATGCATTGGGATTCCACACAGAGGAATGTGTGTTGCACAGAAATTGAGAGCCAGTTTGGTGTAGTGGTTAAGTGTGTGGACTCTAATCTGGGAGAACCGGGTTTGATTCCCCACTCATCCACTTGCACCTGGCTGGATGACCTTGGGCAAGCCATAGTTCTGGCACAGCTGTTCTTGAAAAAGAGCCGTTTCTGTCAAGAGCTCTCTCAGCCCCACCCACCTCACAGGGTGTCTGTTGTGGGAAGGGGAAGGGAAAGGAGTTTGTAAGCCGCTCTGAGACACCTTTGGGTAGTGAAGGGTGGGGTATAAACCCAATCTTCTTCTTCTATTAATGGCCATGATCCACATAGGAGCAGACCAGTGTTCCACCTAGACCAGCCCCCCATTTCCCTCAGTGGCCAACCAGATGCCCTTGGAGAGCCCACAAGTAAGGTATGAATGCCACTGCCTGTTGTTGCCCCCCCCAGCAGTGGGCATTCAGTGCTGCCTCTGAACATGGAGGATCAATTTAGCCATCATAGATCCATCAGTGGACCTCCCTTCCCCAAACCCTGCCTTCCAGGCTCCACCCCCAAATCTCCTGGGATTTCCCAAACTGGACCTGGCAACCCTACGAATATTCCATTAACCAGAGGTGCTAATATAACCGGCTAAATGTTGCAAGCTTGCTGGTTCCAGTTTGCTTCTCACTTGTGTGAAGACTCCCACGACTCCATTTTTGCATCATTTCCCTCTTTTCCCCATGCCAAATTCTTCTCATGAAATGTACACATTTTTATCACTGTGTCCTGGTTTGTGCATCTGACACAAGGAGCGTTGAGTTTCGAAAGCTTTTACCCTGGAAATCTTGTTTTTCTCTAAAGTGCTACTGGACGTGAATCGAGCTCTTCTATTGCACACCAACGCAGCGGCCCTCTGAAATGATCCCAATTGAGTTGGGTCTCAGTAGGGGCAGAGTTGTGGTCTCCTAGAGCTTGGAACAAAACAAAACACAATTTTGTCCAGGCCTTTCGGTCACTCCAGAAATGAATGAAAGGTTTGGTGGTACCATTTCCTGGCACAGTTCCGCAGGGCTTGCAAGACGGAGCTCTTCCGCCAGGCCTTTGTATAGGAGCCGCCGCCGTCACTGTACCACCACCGAGCTGCCATCTTCGATGGTGGATTAGATCTGGAGGTGAGCCGGCCCTGGGCAGATGCCCAGACGCGTAGGTAACCAAAGAATGCATGCTGTCAGGTTAGGTTAATGAATGAACCCATCTTGGATTGAGAAAACATTTTAACATCAAGAGCACCGCACTTTACTTAATGATTGTTTTTATTGTGTAATGATTGTTTTATGATGTTTTAACTGTTGTTATGGCAATTGCCTTTGTTGTAGCCGCCCTGAGCCTGCTGGGGAGGGCGGGGTATAAATCTAACAAATAAATAAATAAATACCTAGTTATGGAATTACTGTCGGTTTGGTGTAGTGGTTAAGAGTGGCAGACTCTAATCTGGGAGAACTGGGTTTGGTTCCCCACTCCTCCGCATGCAGCTGCTGGTGTGACCTTGGCTCAGCCACATTTCTCTCAGAGCTGTTCTCTATCTCAGCCCCACCTAACCTCACAGGGTGTCTGTTGTGGGGAGAGGAACAGAAGGAGATTGTAGCCCGCTCTGAGACTCCAGGTGAAGGGTGGGGTATAAATCCAATCTCTTCTTCTTCTTCTTCACGATGGGGCTTGTGATAGATTTATAATGTTCCCCGATGTGCTGAGAAATGAACCACTCCTGGGGCACACATTTCTCATTTAGACTTTTCATGCTTCTTTCTCTTTTTGCTTGTATTTCTCTTAGTATAGTGAAGACTTGAATGGGTATCTCTTCCAAGCACAAATGATCTGGCCAGAACATCCTTCTCTCCAGCAAGGGCATGAAAAATGTACCGGGTTATCTCGATGTGAAGGTTGCTTCCTCCATCAACGGCTTTGAGATTTGAGCTTTCTTCATGGGTCGTTACATGGGGAACGAAGGAAAGACTTTTCTGCCGACTTTATCTGAGGGGGCCTTTTTGGTCAATTGGCTTTACACCTGCCTGTGTAATCTTGTGATCCGTGCTGTGGTTTTGCCTCAGGTCAGTCATGGCTGATAAAGGTTAAAAGAGAGAAAGAAAGCTAGTCTTTTACTCGGCGTGTCACACCTGCAGCGGGCAAAATTTCACACAGGATGTAGAAAGTAGCCGGGTTTCCTCGCATCGTTGGCAAAACTCTCTCAAGATTCTCTCCATGTGATGAGGAGGACTGTACACGTCATAGCCTCCGGGCGGTGTCTGCTTCAAACCACTTACTCACAGTAGTTGCACTGGCCCTTAGAAAACACATAATCGTGCCCAGGGCTTTTTTTGGTAGAAAAAGCCCAGCAGGAACTCATTAGCATAATAGGCCACACCCTGACACCAAAGCTCATTAGCATATTAGGCCGCAGCCCCGTGTTGCCAGAAGCGTGGTCATCCAGCCACACCCACCTTTTGCTTCTTATTCTGTTTACCTTGTTTGTTGTCAAAACTCAGGGCCTTTTTTTGTATCAGGGACTCCTTTGCATGTTAGGCCACACACCCCTACTGTAGCCAATCCTAATGAGTTCCTGCTGTTGGGTGTGGCCTATTATGCTAATGAGTTCCTGCTGGGCGTGGCCAACTCAGGAGCCAGCCGGAACGCCGTTCCTGTGCGTTCCTGCCCAAAAATAGCCCTGATCATGCCTGTTGCAGTTAGAATCTGGGACCCCAGTTAATGCAGGATTGGTATAATAAACATAGTACATCCTGGACATGGCTAGCCATACAAATGTGGTGATGGAAAGTGCCGTCAAGTCACAGCCGACTTGTGGCAACCCAGTGGGGTTTTCAAGGAAAGAGACGTTCAGAGGTGGTTTGCCATTGCCTGCCTCTGCATAATGACCCTGGTACTCCTTGGAGGTCTCCCATCCAAATACTAACCAAGGCCAGCCCTGCTTAGCTTCCCAGATCTGATGAGATTGGGCTAGCCTGAGCTATCCGAGTCAGCACTTTTACAAGACACACTTCTTTGTCACTCCTATTCATTTCAGAGGGGACCCTTCCCAATGGATTGTGCCCCATCTCTCTACTAAGACTCGGCATCCTAATCTCCTTTCCTTTCCTTTCCCTCTTGGCTCGGTTGTTGTTGAGCTGATTTTTGGCATGTCTCCCTAAAATTCTAGGAGCAAAAAATAGGTTAGCAACATGAACAGGTACTTGAGTGCATTGGTATAAATTTCCTTTTAAAAAAAGCTTCTAGTAGAATGATTGAGGGGTGGAGTACGGTCGCCAACAGTATTCCCTCTAAGCCGAGTGAGCGTGAGCTAGCTCACAGGTTTTTAGCCTCCGGCTCATGCTTTTTTGTCTTAGCTCAGGAAGGAAGGCTCCAGAGCAAACTGACGTGCAGCAGCCAAATTGCTCGCTCACAACTTTAATGCCAGTAGCATAAAGTAGAATTTTTTGCTCATAGGACTCCCCAGATTAGAGAGAGTCTTAGTTGCCAACCTCCAGGCTGGGCCTGGAGAACTCCCAGAATTACAACTGATCTCCGGACTACAGAGATCAGCTCACCTGGAGAAAGTGGCTGCTTTGGAGGGTGGACTGACTGGCATTATACTCTGCTGACGTCCCTCCCCTTTCCAACTCGCACTTTCCCCCAGGCTCCCATCTCTAAATCTACGAGAATTTCTCAACACAGTTGGCAACCCTGGGAGAGATAAGAAGATTTCTGCTTCCTTCACCTGCTCCAAGATTTCACACAAGAAAACCAAATCAAGCCCACGTGCACCCGGGAGGCACAAATCTCCCATTGTATGTCTGATACAAGGTCCTTACATCCAGGGGTCATTTCGTAGAAAAAGAGGTGCAGGAACTCATTAGCATAACTCATTAGCATGACTTATTTGCATATGCCACACCCCCTGACATCACCGGAAGTGTGTCAGAAGGCGACACCCACCGCTCAGGCTCCACTGGACTGTTTTGGATTGCTACCTATTGGGGGGGGAACGCGCAGATCTGTCCTCACAAAGGAGGGAGAGCTTGTACATGAATAAACCTTAGCCTTAAAGATGCCACTGGAGTGTTTTGGATTGCTGTCTATTTGGGGGGGGAATGCATAGATCTGTGCAGAAAGGAAGGAAGGAGGGGGAAAAGAGAAGGAAAGAAAGAGGGAAAGCGTTTTGGCCAACTTCAATATTAGTGTTGAAAAGTATTGAGACCAGAGAATCAGCATGGTGAATCGGCTCTTGTTTATTGAATTACATCAGGAACGAAAAATGCTTTTGGGCGGTCAGGAAAGAGGGAAAGAAAGAGGGAGAGAAGGAAAGACTTACCTGGCTGCTTCTTGCTCCTTGTGGCCCGAGGCTGCTGGGAGCAGGGGGCGGGGCTTGTTGCATGTGCCCACCCCCTAGGCTCTTTACTGCCAGAGCTCCGCTCCTGTGCGCTCCTGCAGGAAATGACCCCTGCTTACAGCAGACATGAGGACTGTGTATTAAATGATAGAGTACTAAACAAGGATAAATGGGGATCAGGCTTGCCGGTTTTCCCCTGGGGACTGGAAACCCCCACATCCTGCTTCTGTTTCCCCCACCACCACCACTCCTGAGGCCAGTGAGAGAAAAATAATGTAAAAAAAAATGTTGTCAGGCAATGGCATGATGTCACTTCTGAGATAAATCCAGAAATGACTACAGTCTACTCTAGGAATAGCCAGAAACTCTATGGTTTTACTATAGTGTTTGCAGTGATTCCTAGAGAGGTGTCATCCTGGAAGTGACATCCTGCCATCACCCACCATCACCCCACATGTCCCTGCCTCCTGGACTCCCACTGATTGCAGCCTGCTGCCAGCCCTAATGGTAAGAGATCCAGACCTATAGCCTGACATTTTTTGGTAAGGGGACAAATGAGTATAGAGGAGAAGAAGAACAAGGAGAAGGAGGAGGAGGAGGAGAAGAAGATGATGGTGATGATGATGATGATTAAGGCTTTACCTTAAAAACTATTTATTAAATCTAGGAGGAGGAGAATGGATTTATACTCCGCCCTTCACTACCCAAAAGAGTCTCAGAGTGGCTTACAATTCCTTTGAGGTAGGTGGAGCTGAGAGAGTCCTCTTGAGAACTGCCCTTGAGAGAATAGCTCTGAAAGAACTTGTGACTGACCCAAGGTTACAGCAGCAGCTGCATGTGGAGAAGTGGGGGATCAAACCCGGTTCTCTCAGATTAGAATCTGCTCTCCTAACCGGTACACCAAACTGGAGGGTGGTTTGTTGCATTATAAGCCTGCCTTAGGGCAGTACCAAGCTACTTTGGACTGCAAGGTAGGTTTACCAACCTCTAGGTGAGGCCTGGTGTTCTCCCAGAATTAATCTACAAACCAACCTTTTTTATAGTTTCTCACACTGCACGCTCATTTCAGAGAAGGAACTATTTTAGACAAGCAATTCTCTCCCATGGCAAGAAAGAATGTTATGCTTCTACAATAGTCCCTGTCAATAGTTATTTTTATAAGCATAGATACACATTTTAAAAAAAAAATCTGCTACCATATTAATCATGGGCATCTTTTAATTGAGCTAAAGCTCTTAATTGGCTAGTCTAATTCATCAAAATCAATTGAACTTCTACTTAGAAATAGATACCATGGCTTTTAAGAGGTCCTGCTTTTATGTTTGCAATTGCTGTGTTCATATTATTAGAAATACAGTGCACAAAAAGTTTATGATACATTAAAAGTTGGTACTTCAGATACATATCACATTTTTTAAAAAAAGTAGGATGAACGGCCTGCTATTCAAACTCTGGAAAAAGTTCTTAATAACCGGAAATAGAAAAGGAGTCTTGGCATCTTAAGTTGGGTTGCTAACCTCCAGGACTGGCCTGGAATTCTCCTGGAATTACAGCTGTCTCTCTAGACTACAGAGCAGAAGTTAGAAAAAGACCTTCTCTAGGGTTGCCAAGTCCCTCCTGGCAATCAGTGTGGGATGGGGGGGGAACTTACCAGGAGGGAAAAAAGAACGCCTAGGAAGTGACATCATCATGCTGCAATGTTGCACAATGCTGTGGTCTTTCGGGGGGAAATGGCTTCGACCATAGAGTTTTTGCCCAAATACCAGAGCTTCACTGGGACGTTGCTGGTCTGATGATGTCACTTCCTGTGTGATGTCACCTATGAGGAAAGGCTGAGGGCCTTGGGAATGTTTAGTTTGGAGAAGAGTAGATTGAGGAGGGGACATGATTGCTCTCTTTAAATATTTGAAAGGCTGTCATGTGGAGGAGGGCAGGGAGCTGTTCCAGCTGGCAGCTAAGGTTACCAAGTACTTACCGTGATTCGGTGGGGGACACATGATCCCCGGCCGGAACATTCCTCCCTGTAACACACCATGCTGTCGCCAGGAAGTGACTCTGGGCGACACTCTGACAATGGGGCTGAAAACTCGATGGTACCATCGAGTTTCCAGCCCCATTGCCAGAGCGTCACCCAGAGTAACTTCCTGGTGACAGCATGGTGCGGCGCGTCTGTTGTTCGCGCGGGAATGATCCTGGGAAGAAGTATGTGTCCCCCGCTGAATCACGGTAAGTACTTGGTAAGCCTGCTGGCAGCAGAGGAGAGGACCCGAAGCAACAGGTTTAAATGACATGCATAAAGGTATTGGCTGGATATTAGGAAACACTTTTTCATGGTCAGAGTGGTTCAAAGGTGGAATCAGCTGCCTAGAGAGGTGGTGAGCTCCCCTTCACTGACAGCTTTCAAGAAGAGGCTGGACGGATATTTGTCGGAGATGCTTTAGGCTGGTCCTGCATTGGGCAGGGGGTTGGACTAGATGGTCCGTATGGCCCCTTGCAACTCTATGATTCTATGATTCCTCTTTCTCCTGTTAAGTCCCCCACCAGCCAAGTGATCTGGAGGGAAGGGGACCCCCACCTCCACTGGGGATTCTGACAACCGTCCCCTTCTCTGTGAAACCCCAGAGAGCTGCTCCCAGTCAGAGTAGACAATACTGACCTAGATGGACCACTGGCTTTATTAAGTTTAAGGCACACCGTTTGAGTTATTTTGGAGGTCAGGCTTTAAAGGTACTGCTGAGGCTCATTCCAAAAAAAGAAAAGAGAAATTGCCTCCATTTCCTCAGCACAATCCATTCAAAGCTCACCTTGAACACTGTCTTCCGCAAAGCCCCTCTGATTTGCAAGGATAATCCACCATGCCGTAAAATAAAATAATAATTTAAAAAGTCTATGGAGAAATGGCATCGAGTCTATCCAATATCAATGATTCAGGATAAGTGAATCTAAGGAGATGAAGCATGTTTAATGTAATTACACATCCACTTCTTGTGATGTACGACCCTGTGAAGCATTACTAATCCCCAAACAGATACCTGCAGGGAAGACTATCGAGAACAGCTGTTAGGACAACAAGAAATGAACCACATGAACTCGGGATTCTTGCCGGCATTTGGCTGCACCACTTGGGGGAGTCGCGTTTTGCCCACTAAATCCAAGTTCTGTAAGAAATTAAAGCGTGCTCCCTAAGACAGAACATGGGTTGCCTACATAAATCAACCCACAGACTCACTGGAGGTTTTTTGTGGTTTTTTTGCTTTAATGGCAATAACCTTCCCATTACTTCTTAGGACATTTGAAATGGATAGATGACGGACCCTTAAGTCATGGCAGTTGACCTTGGTGTCCCATTCTCTTTGGCTGTTTCTTTCCAGTGTCGTGGAAGAGAAGAGCACCGGCCCTTATATGTCTCTGAGTGTTTATCAGATGCAACTCTGTGTACTTCACAACTTCATTATCCATTTGGGATTTGGTAAACTAAGGGGGGGGGATAAGAGAAGCCGTTTCTCTGCCTGCTCCCCAAACCCACCAGCTCCGGGGTGGCTGAAAATGGTTAAACCACCGGAATTATTTACACGCCACTCATTTAATTAGAAGCACCTATACGCTCTTTACCGTCATATTACAGTACTTTAATAACCTATATTTTATTTATGCTTCGTCGCTAAGTTTATTATGCTTATTATAGGATGTGATCTTAATTTTATGTTTTACAAAACAATTTAAATAATTAAGAGTTACTTTTGTGAGCATTTTTTTCCTCCCCCCCACCCTCCAACTGGCGACGAGATGGGTAAATTAGAAGAAGCCATTTCGTTTGCGTGGTAACAGGTGCAAGAAAGATTGACAGAACCACTGGAGTACACATTTGTTCCATAGGGTTTCCCAGAAATGGAATGGAAGAAAAGAATAGGAATGAATCACATACAGACACAGTCAAATACACGTCAGTGTGGCAGTCCCAGTCATAGAATCACAGAGTTGGAAGGGGCCATACAGACCATCTAGTTTGACCCCCTGCCCAATGCAGGACCAGCCTAAAGCATCTCTGA
The DNA here is from genome assembly GCF_001447785.1 of Gekko japonicus. Classification (NCBI taxonomy): domain Eukaryota; kingdom Metazoa; phylum Chordata; class Lepidosauria; order Squamata; family Gekkonidae; genus Gekko; species Gekko japonicus. Next base: position 5,071 of record NW_015166432.1, on the reverse strand, counting down.
CAAATATTCGTCAAGTCTCTCCTTGAAAGCTGTCAGTGAAAGGGAGCTCACCACCTCCCTAGGCAGCTGATTCCACCTTTGAACCACTCTGACCGTGAAAAAGTGTTTCCTAATATCTAGCCGATACCTTTCTGCATGTAACTTAGACCAAAACAATGGGTCCTCTCCTCTGCTGCCAACTGGAACAGCTCCTTTCCCTTCTCCAAATGATATCCTTTTAAATATTTAAAGAGAGCAATCATGTCCCCCCTCAATCTTGTCTTCTCCGAACTAAACATTCCCAAGACCCTCAGCCTTTCCTTGTAGGGCTCAGTCTCCAGACTCCTGATCATCCTTGTCGCTCTCTTCTGCACCCTCTCGATTTTGTCCACATCCTTTTTGAAGTGAGGCCTCCAGAACTGCACACAGTCACTCCAGGTGCGGCCTGACCAAGGCAGTATACAGAGGGGCTATGACCTCCTGCCATTTCGATGCTATGGCCCTTCTAATACAACCCAAGACTGAATTTGCCTTTTTTTGCCACCGCATCACACTGACTGCTCATATTTAGTTTGCAGTCCATTCTTACCCCAAGATCTCTTTTGCATGCACTGCTCCCCAGAAACGTATCCCCCATCCAGTATTTGTGCTTGACATTTTGGTGGTCCCGATGCAACACTGGGCATTTATCTTTGTTGAATTGCATCCTGTATGCTTGGACAAGCTAGTGTGCTGCAAGAGATCTCCCAATGTAGGGTAAGGAAAAATTAAACAATTTAAGAAGCCTATTATTATTATCATGGTATGGCATTGTGTATAGTATAGCCAGGAGATCTTAAGATTGTCTGGCAGCCAGAGGTTCTAGCTCTTTTAGTGTTATGCACCACTAGGTGGTGGGCTAGACTTGTTTTTAAGGCAAGAGATGATTCAGGGGTGGGTTTACCACTGCCTTCCACTGCATCATGACCCTGGTATTTCTTGGAGGCCGCCCTTCCAAATACTAGCCAAGGCCGACCTTGCTTAGCTTCCGAGATCTGACAAGATCAGGCTAGCCTGGGCTATCTAGGTCAGGGCTTAAGGAGCCTAAAGGATACACACACACACTCCAAAAACGCTTGTTGTTGCCCTTCTATATAAGGACGTAAGAGTAGTCATGCCACATTGGACCAATGGTCCATTTAGTCCGACTTCCTGTTTCCATCCTTGGTTAAGTGCGCACTTCCGGAAGCTCTACTGTGGTAGCAGAAAATCAACACCTCTTTAGTGGATGACACTGTGCACTTGGCCTGCTGTATAGCTTCATTGAATTTTCTGTAGTACATAGAATCTGCACAGGCCGAATCCCCTTTCAGCCATAGAGCTGTATGGGGGACCTCGGGTTAGCTGCTGTAAGCCTAACCCACCTCACCGGGCCATTGTGAGGATGACGCAGGGTTCTTTTTGTAGCAGGAACTCCTTTGCATATTAGGCCACACACCCCTAATGTAGCCAATCCTCCAAGAGCTTACAGAGCTCTTCTTACAGGAGCTACTGTAAGCTCTTGGAGGATTGGCTACATTAGGGGTGTGTCGCTTAATATGCAAATGAGTACCTGCTACTTTTGCACACCATTCTGAACTCCTTGAAGGAAGAGCCGGGTTCAAATGTAAGGGACAAAAACATCACAGATAGTCCTGAGGCACGAGAGGCTGCCGTTCCTGCATCAGATGGTACCTGTCCTCATCTAATATTGACATGTTTATGTGTGCATGTCCGTATTAGATGGATATCCTGCTTTTTGATTATAAGGCCCTGAAAACACCTTGTATCGTTTTTTAAGACAGTACTTTATTGTTTATTTAATTTTCATTTATACTCACTTTTTCTCCTCCAATGGGGACCCAAAACAGCTGACATCATTCTCCTTTCCTGTGAGGTAGACTCAGCTGAGAGCGTGTGACTAGCCCACCGTCACCCAGCAAGCTTCCATGGCCGAGTGGGGGATTTGAACCCGGGCGTTCTGGATCCTAGTCAGACATTCTAACCATTTACATAACGCTGGCTTCTTTCGTCTCCTCTGAGCACAGAGCAGGGGTAACTGGAGGCATAGGGGAGCGGTAGCTGTGAATTCCCTTCATTGTGTAGGGGGTTGGACTAGATGACCCTTGGGGTGCCTTCCAGCTTTACGTTTCTAGGTTTCTTCTCCGGCGTTCCCCCCTGCTGCTCTGCCTCGGGTGTTGCTATAGCTACTCAAAAGATACAAACACAAACAAATGCTTCTGAGAACAATTTTTCTGTGCGTGTGACTTAATCTTGAATTAAAGAGCAAGCCTTTGTAATGAGAATCTTGCTTCCCCCACTGAAATCTCAAATGCCACTCAGAGAAGCGACAGGTGGAAGGTAAATTGCCAAGGTTTTAAAAGGCTTGCCAAGTGATGCAGGGCAGACCAGGAGAGTTGTGTGTGACATCATCTGAAGCACCAGGAAAGGCCCTACATCTGGACTCTATATGGGAGGGCAATTAATGAGCTTCTCCCATGTCATTAATCACTTCTTTCCTGGCTCCCCTGCTCATTTTGTGGATCCCCCCCCTTTCAACAAAAGCAGAAAAACAAAAGAACAGGACTTCTGATGTACTGTCTGCTCAAGGTATGATTTTGTGGCACTCTGATCTCAAGAATCAGTAACAAAGGTTTGAGAATCTCCAGAGGGGTAGGCAACCATCTTAGCTTGCTGAAGACAAAACAACAGCGCTTGAGGGCACCCGAAAGACTAACAAATTCATCACAGCAGAAGTTTTCATGAGCCAGTTTTAAGAGCTTCTACATTTTGAAACGATCAAGGGCTCTGTGTGTCGAGTTCCCGGTCAGGGCAGGGAAATCCTGCCTCAAGTTCCCATTCCCCACCACAAACAAATAAATGAAAAAAATTAAAACATTAAAAACTCACCAGCACCCCCTGCATGATGACATCACTTCCAGGGAATACACAGAAGCAGTGGCGGTAGCTCTAGGAATCACCAGAAGCTCCATGGTAAAACCATAGAATTTCTGACAATTCCTAGAGTCAACGACCAGCTATAGTTTGTGTGTGCATGTATGTATGTATGTGAAGAAACATCCTTTTTTAATAGAAATTCAGATGAAAGGTGCTCTAATCTCACCCTTTCCCATGTCAGAAAGAAACAGAAGCGTTACCCTCCCCCACATTACAAACTTCCACTGTTCATTCAGAAGCATGGACAAATTACTCTTTTAGTGACCTCATCGTGAACCTCAGCTGCTCACCAGAGATACGCCAATGGAAAACTGAGTCTTGTGTTAGAGAAAGGTGGGTTTAAAATGTCCAAATAAATAAATTTAACCTGCAAGTTCTGACTTGAACAACACCATTTTGTTCCAAATATAAACAAAGTAAATCCCAGCACTGTAGAGCAATCAAAGACATTTCTGGCACCATACTGTTTAGTTTCAGTCTTCTAGGCAGCGAGAGGGGCAGTGAAGAGAGAGTGTCTCAGGAGATATGTGCCTGACAGGGACATCATCCAGCAAGACGAGTTAGCCCCTCTTCCCACATCTGTTCTTCTCAAGTAGACCAGTTCCAATTCCCATAACCTTTACTGGCATAACAATAACTTTAAAAAGAAAACAGTACAAATCAGCCCATATGCCAACAAATAGAAACAGAGTACAGCGATTTGTAACATTGTATATAGTGATGATAATAATAGGGCAAGGTGATAAAAGTTCGGAACAGTAATCTCGAGTATCACATTAATTAAAACAGTTGCAATAAGAAACTTAACTATCTGGAGAGGGATCATAGATACACCTTATCTCTCTCACTCACTCTCCACCTCCTTTCCTCTTCCTTTTCCCTCTTTTCTTTCCTCTTTTTCTTGGCCCCTAAGTACATTTGCCAGGAACTCTGCCACCTGCTCAGTAACTTCAGGGTTTTTATCCGCTGGTAAGAATCAGGGGTCGTTTCGTAGAAAAAGAGCTAGGGGAACTCATTAGCATAACTCATTATCATATGCCACACCCCCTGACATCATCGGAAGTGTGTCATAAGGCCACACCCCCTGACATCAACGGAAGTGTGTCATAAGGCCACACACCCCACCCCCAACGGTCCCGGCCGCCGCTACCGGCCTTGCAGCTCCACTGCCGAGCCCCATGAGGAGCCCGGCGGTGGACCTGCAAGGCCAGCGGGAGTGCAAGGAAGCCCCGCAAAGGCCCTCCCTGGCCCCAGGCAAGCAGGGATGGGGAGAGGCAGGGAGGAAGCAACTTACCCTCCCTCTTCTCCTGCCTCCTCCTGGCTGAATGAGGGCCGGAAGCAGGGCGGCCGGAAGCAGGGGGCGGGGCTTCGTCATGTGCCCCGCCCCCCGTACCTCACCCGCGGGAACTGCGATCCCCCGCGATCACCCCCAAAATGACCTCTGGTAAGAATTCAATACCTCTATTTGTCGCAGCCTTAGAGAGTTGAAGGAGAGGGCTAATCTAGTGTGAACGTCACTGAGTAAACAGCGGGCAGTTTAAGAGGATATGCTGATCAGAGTCAGGTTCTTTGCTAAGACATCTGCAGAATCTTGCCTCATTGGGGATGCCCTTGTATCTACCTGTGACCATGGCCGAAGGAAATATATTGAATCTGGCCAGCATAAATGCTCTGCATTGAGAGGGGACTGTTAGGCTTGAAAAGTACTGAGCCATAGAGTTTTGTGGGAATTAGTCTTTCTCGGCGCAGTGTGTCCACTTTTTGCTAATCGTTGCGTCGTCTCGTTGGCTGAAGGCTTCCTCATTCTATAAAAGCACAGGCACTGTGTTTGTAGATGCCTGCTATTGCCTGCTAGACTGGGGGCCAAAGTTTTACTCACACATGCAACCAATGGAAGAGCCACTTGAGGTGGAGGAAGTCTCCTTAGGTACAAGAAAGGCAGATTTCGCTGGGCAAAGAGGTAGGATATAGGCTGCTGAAAGTGAAGCATGCTGGATCTCCATCTGCCAGAAACGAGATTCCTCTCCAGGCCCTACATGGGCATATTTCCTCAAAGATTGGCCCTAACCCTCTTGCAGCCCAGAACTAAACACACGAAGCCGCCTTATACTGAATC
>NW_015166431.1:1232736-1235297 GCF_001447785.1 Gekko japonicus | reverse complement strand
TTGGCATATAGGCACCTATAATGTGTTTCTCTCTCTCCAGTAACCCTCACCTCCCTTGGCTCCTTAGTCACCACACACGGCCCTCGGTCGCCATTGTGCTCTCACTCCCAAGTTCTATTATGCTCCTATCAGTATTACCCTGAGTGTTTGCGCAATCATCCCTTTGGACTGACTTGTCCCAAACCAGAGGCTCCCCAGCTTCTGTTTTCCCCCCCCCCCCCCCTGGATTAATTTAAAAGCTGCTGTAACACCTTTTTGATATTAGTCGCTAGCAGCCTGGTTCCTTTTTGGTTCAAGTGAAGCCCATCTCTTTTGTACAGGTTTGGCTTCTCCCAGAAAGTTCCCCACTGCCTAACAAATCTGAACCCTTCCTCCCAGCACCACTTTCTCATCCATGCATTGAGCCGCCAATCTGTGCCTATCTAGCTGGCCCTGTGCGTGGAACTGGCAGCACTTCTGAGAATGTGACCTGTATCAGACTACAAGAGTGTTACCTATGGGGCAGTCTGGGCAATTGCCCAGGGCCCTGTGCTGGGAGGGAAGGCTGACAGCTGGTAAGTATGATATACTTTGTGACCTATTGAAGAATCCAGTGTATATGATGTTAGGTATTGTAACTCTGCATGCAAGAGGATGTGAGAGGGAAAGGGCTAAGAGAATTCTCTCACTCGGTTACATTTGGCAGTTGGCCCCATGCTCTCATCAGTTAGATGTTGAGCCCCTTTGGCCATGCTTGTCTTCTTATATAGGACCTCTCTTCTCTCTCTTATCTGGTCTTGGACCTTGAACCAGTGCACAATCAGAACAAGACGCACAACCTGAGAAGGTAGATTCCAAAGCAATCGTGCCAGAGATTCAGAGCAGAACAACACAGGAAGAGGAAGCAAGTGAGAATGAGAAGACAGGTGGACTGGACAGCTTTGTGACAGCCAGGGGTCGGATGGGGCTGGAGCGCACAGGAGCGGCGCTCCGGGAGTGAGGAGCCCCAGGGGCGAGCACATGACCAAGTCCCGTCCCCTGCTCCCAGCAGCCCTTCTAAACGCCGGCTTGCCCGCGGCCCTGCAGGTGCATGGGCAAGCCTTAGAAGGGAAGGGGTTTAATCCCCTTCCCCTGCCATCTGAGGTGCCAGCTTGCCCCGCGCACCCTGCAGCTTAAAGAAACTTCCAACAGCTTAGAGAAACTTCCAGCCGTCCCTTCAGATGCCCTTGGGGGCAGGAGGAGGATCGAGGCGGGAAGGCCCACCTGAGGGAGAAGTTCCCCCTGCCAGGAGTGGGGCAAGTGGAGGGGAGTGTGAAGAGGAGAAGCCTCCACCTTGGCTGTGCCCTGCTCAGCCGGCCGCGGACATAGGGCCAGTGTACTTGAGTCCTGCGGCTGCCTGCCCTCAGCCGGGCCCACAGGAGCAGGAAGCAGCACGTGCTGCCTCCTCTTTCAGCCACCACTTCCACCAGCAAGAAGGCAGGTGTGTGTGTGAAGGTGTGTGTGGGGGGCCATGGGCGCCAACCTTTCTTCTCCGCAGCCCGGCTCAGTAGCCCTGGATGGGCTGCTCTGGCCGGCGCTGTCGGGGAGGCGGGCTGGGTGTGTGGGTGTGCGTGTGAAGGGAGGGGAGGCCATGGGCACCCTCCTTCTCCTCCAGCCCTGGATGGGCTGCTCCGGCTGTGTTCTCCCATTTAGCAAGACAGTGTGAAGGGGTGTGGAGTTTGCCCACTGGCAGGATCAGGCTGCGGTGTCTCTGATCGAGTTTGATTGGCACAGCTTCCCTGCCTCCTGTTTACTAAAGAGTCAGTGTCAAGATCAGGTTTCTGTTTCTCCTCTCTTGTCACCGCCTCCTCCTCCTTCGCAGCCTCACAGGCAGGAAGAGAGTCCAGCCTCTCGTAATCTGCAGCTGGGCATTGGAGGATCTTGGGAGGGGAAGGCAAGGCCACCTTAACTCCAGAGAAAGTTGCTTGCTCGTCTTTGCAAATGGCATTTTAACTTGTTTGTGTGGTTGGAATTCTTCTCCTCCCTCCTCCTCCCACCAGTCTTTGGTAGGGCTTGATGAGGTTTGTCACCAGTGCTCCCTCTAAGCTGCAAATTCTACTTTGTGAGCTACTGGCATTAACATTGTGAGTACGTTATTTGGCTGCTGCATAAACTAGTTTGCTCTGGAACCATCCTTCCTGAGCTAAGACAAAAATGTGTGAGACAGAGGCTAAAAAACTGTGAGCTAGCTCACACTAACTCAGCTTAGAGGGAACATTGCTTGTCACCCTGTTTGTTTCTGCAAGATTCTTATGCTTTAGAAAGTTTTATCATGTCTCAGTCTGTCAAGCAGTTGTAGCAAGACAGAAGAGCATTGCTGGGGGGGGGGGCCACTCTAAGAAGGCCTACAGAAGTCAATAGGTTTTAGAGATAGGCTGCTTGGGATATACACTCCAATGGAACTGATGAAGTGAGCACCAACTCCTGAAAAATTACGCTGAAATAATATTTTTTGCTTTTTAAGTTGGCATGCAGTCTCCAGAAGGCTGTTCCATAAGACAGGAGCAAGAGCCCCCGAAGCCCAGATTGTTCTACCTCATAGT
>NW_015166431.1:1217733-1231127 GCF_001447785.1 Gekko japonicus | reverse complement strand
AGATGTCAGCAATCGAAGCCAGCAGGTGGAAGAAGGCAACACAAGAGGAGATTGATGCTCTACAAAAAAACAAAACATGGACCTTGACGATGCTACCACCGGGAAAGATTCTTATTGCATGCAAGTGGGTGTTTAAGGTCAAACAAAATGCAGATGGGAATGTGGAATGCTACAAAGGCAAGATTAGTTGCTAAAGGTTTCTCACAAAAATACAGTCAGGACTTTGATGAAACCTGTGCACTGGTGGTGAAACATAGTACAATCAGATTACTTTTGAGCATACAAGCATCCAAGAAGATGCAGTCAAACATCTAGATGTAAAGACAGCATTTCTTCATGGGGAGATCCTGGGAGATCTGTACATGGAACAGCCAGAAGGTTTTATAGACCCCAAACAACCAAATTTAGTTTGCAAACTGCAGAAGGGGCTGTATGGACTAAAACAGGTAGCATGTGCCTGGGACAAAAAATTACACACAATGCTCATAGCACAAGGCTTCAAGCAAGGAGAAGTGGATTCTTGTTTGTACACTTGTGTTTTATTTTCCAACATCATTACATACAGTGTCTTAATTAATTTCTCTCCAGTGTGTAGCAATATCTTGGCAAAGATGGACATTGTACTTTTATTCCCCCATATATTGATGACTTGATTCTGAGTGATGAGAGACAAATGGACTATAACAGTATAATAAAGTGCCTAAACAGAAAAGTAGAAATTAAGAAGCTAGGAGACGTTTCTTACTACCTGGGCATAAAAGCTGAAAGGGAGGAAGGTGGTTCATTTCTCGTAAACCAGAGACAGAAAATAATTGAACTCTTACAGACATTAGGACTTGAAAATGCCAACACAGCAGGCCCCTAGCCATGGGGTGGGGCTAACAGTGGGCAATGCCCCACCCCAAATTTGCCCTGCCTTCCTTCACCACAGCCACACCTTTTTTGCTTTCATCCTCCACCCCACCCGCTTTGCTTCCCAGCAAGGTGCACCCAAGCTGGAGCCTCCTGAGTGAAGGAGGAAAAACAGGGGAGGCAGGCCTCTCTGGGTTGGAGCTGGGTGTTCCCAGGAACAAAGCCGAGCAGAGGGGCAGAGCATCTGGCTGCAAGCATCCTAGGGGGATGTAGTAAAAGGAATGACAGGATTGCCCATTGGAAACAATGGGAGAGGCTTGAAGGCCCATTGGAGATAATTGGAGCCAGAAATGCCAATTGACTTGCATGGGCGCCATTTAAATATATTGCAACACCAAAAAAGTTGCAAAGAAAATGTGGAATGGATTTTCCGTTAAGGTCTCTGGGCCCAGATACACTACGCTGGGACTGGAATAATGGTCCCTTGCAATAGAATCTGTGCTCTGGGACTGGAATGGCAGGGTGCACGGTGGAATGACAGCCCCTGGGAGTAGCAGAAGCATTCTCGGAATGGAATGACAGGGTGCAGAATGGAATGATGGTCCCTAGCAATAGAATCTGTGCTCTGGGACTGGAATGGCAGCCCCTTCTTTGTAGAGTGATCCCTTGTAGAGACATTGCACCACTTCATATCTCATTCATAATAAATAAATAATTATGTATTCACTCCCACTGTACTCATTTGCCCCTCCAATAAATTTTTTTTGGCTATAGGTCGGTAACACAGTGGCAACACCTATGGAAACTGATTTTCTTAAGAACTTAAACAAGTCAGCCTTTACCTAAAGACAATCAGTACAGAAATACCATCGGAAAACTACTATACCTAAGCAGCACTAGGAGACCCAGTACTGCAACCAGTGTTGGGATCCTTAGTAGAAAGACAAGTGCACCTATCAAGAAAGAGTGGGCTGCAGTAAAAAATGTGGCTAGATATGTAAAAAGAACTTTAGATTTGAAACTAAAATTGCCATTCACCAGTAATCCAAAATTAGTTGGTTACACAGATGTAGATTGGGCAGGATATGGCTGCCTTAGACTATAAATCCACAAGTGGGTACTAAGTGGGTACTTGTTCCTGTATGGAGGTGAACCAATCTCCTGGGCCAGTAGAAAGCAAACTACAGTAAGTTTGTCTTCCACAGAGTCTGAATATATAGCATCTGCTGAAGCATGTAGAGAACTGTTGTGGCTAGACTAGTTATTAAAGGATTTTGGAGTTAATGAGCAAAAACCAGTTGAACTTAAAGAGAACAACCAGAGCTGCATTAAGATTTCTCTATCAGAAAAAATGGCTGCATGGACTAAGCACATTGGTGTGAAGTTTCACTTAGTGTGTGACCTAACTGAAAAAGAGCATAATAGAGATGGTGGCCAACATCCTAACCAAGCCTCTGTCAAGATTTGAAAAACTATGAGATAAACTAAAAGTTGAGAACCCTTGGATGCAACGTTAAGAAGGGGTGTTGGGTACTATAACTCTGCATGCAAGAAGATCTGGAAGAGAAAGGGTTAAGAGAATTCTCTCACTCGGGTACACTTGACCCCACCCTGACATCTGTTAGATGTTGAACCTTTTTGGCTGTTGTCTGCCTTCTGTTTCATCTTATAGGATCTCTCCTCTCTCTTACCTGGGTTTGGAGCTGTAGCAAGTTAACCTGTTTTGAAGTTAATCTGTTCACAAAAAGTTAAATGTACCTACATGACTATGTTAAGTAAGATGTGCTCTAATTTCTGTAAGTAAAATTTCTTTCTCTTGTTACCACTGGAGTTAGATCATCTTTGTAATTTGTTTGAACAGCATTTCCCCCTTAACGGTGAAACATGGAGAATCGGGGATATTGTGTAAAGCTTCTGTGCTTCCAAGTCAATTGATTTTTTTTTCATTTAACCCACTATATGAAACATATGATAGTGTTTCCATCCATTATCTCCAATAGCAAAAAATTCCTATAGCTACTAGTTTGTTTATTTAGAAAAAATGTATGCTGCCTTTCCGGGAACCTATCCGTGGTGGCTCACAACAGAAAAATAATAAAAACAAAACATTAAAGATATTGATTTAAATTCAGTATGTTTTTCAAAACAACAACAACACAGTATAAAAATAGAGATCATAAAAACAGACCAGTGGCAACTTAAAGTAAGTTTGCAGACTAAAATAGTGTTAAAAATCAACTCTATAATTAAAAGCCTGGGTGAACAGAAATGTTTTGACCTGCTGCCTAAAAGAAAGCAACATAAGCCAGAATCAAGAGGAAGGGCATTCCACAAGTGACATGCTGCTACTTAAAGCCCTGTCTCTGGTTGCCACTCATCTCACCTCTGAAGGTGGTGGTAAAGAAGGTTCCATTTAGTTATTGTGGCTAGTAGCCATTGATAGACCTATCCTCGGTGAAAATGTCTAATGGGATTTTTAAAAGCAATTTAAGCTAGTCCCATTACCACATCTTGTGGCAGTGAATTCCATAAGCCAGTTATCCTGTGTGTGGCAAGAGTTTGGTGTAATGGTTAAGAGTGTGGACTCTAATCTGGGAGAACCAGGTTTGATTCCCCACTCCGCCACATGCAGCTGCGGGTGTGACCTTAGGTCAGTCATAAATTCTTTCAGAGCTGTTCTCTTAAAGGGCAGTTCTCGAGAGAGCACTCTCAGACCCACCTACCTCACAGTATGTCTGTTGTGGGGAAGGGAAGGCAAAGGAGATTGTAAGCCACTCTGAGACTCCTTCAGGTAGTGAAGGGTCGGGTATAAATCCAATTTCTTTTCTTCTTCCTCTTCCTCCTCCTCTTCATCTTCTTCTTCTTCCTCTTCCTGTTCTGAGTCAACCAAACTGAGCAACTCAACATTGATATTAGACTTTGCTTGATTAGACAGAAATTCATCTAATTTAATATTCTGTTTAAATTGGTGTCAGATGCTTGTTGAAGATAACATCATGGTATTAAGGTGATGGGGATGACCAAATGTTGGGGATCACTGTTACAATGTCAAATGAATGTTTTTAGAGTAAAACAAGTATCAAGGGTAGTTACAGTTGGCTTGATTAGACAGAAGTTCATCTAATTTAATATTCTGTTTAAATTGGTGTCAGATGCTTGTTGAAGATAACATCATGGTATTAGGGTGATGGGGATGACCAAATGTTGGGGGTCACTGTTACAATGTCAAACGAATGTTTTTTTTAGAGTAGAACAAGTATCAAGGGTAGTTACATTGAAGCTTAGTTCCTGTTCAGTCTTTATGGAATAGTTCACTAGCTTAACCCTCATAACAGGTGCAAATGTTGCCCAAAAGACTAAGGCAGGACCATCTAGAACATCCAAATGGCAGGAATTATACAATGAAAAGCATGTGGAATGCATAAATCCCAGGTGGAAAGATATCATGAAGTATGAACCCAAACTTTTCTTTCTTTCTTTCTTTCTTTCTTTCTTTCTTTCTTTCTTTCTTTCTTTCTTTCTTTCTTTCTTTCTTTCTTTCTTTCTTTCTTTCTTGCAGTTTATTTATTGTATAAATTTATTTATTGTATACATTCTTTATTTACTCTATGGCAGACACAGGAAGCCTATAATAATATAAAATACGTAACCAAGTTGATACAACAGGTATACAGACTGATTGGGCAATCCCACTAAATATTCAATCCACTCAGTTGCAGCTGGGAGAGTTTAAAGAGCTCTGTCACATTACCCTGGAAAGCACGACATTCACAGATGGAAAATAGTTTGGCGGGCTACATCACAATCGCATTTGAGTCCTGTTATTTTGCCCCATTTAAACAACGTCTGCACAACTGCCAAAGCCTGTTTGTATTCTATTAACTGTCTTCCATAATTTATGTGGCAAGTCAAATCCTACAGGCCTCTCATTGGTCTTTATCAGTTTATGGATATTGGGTGGAACTGATTGCATCCATGTTTGCAACCATTCATTCCCTAGATTGAAATGTTGTGATTGCAGGATTTGTGCAGCTCTTATTGCTGGGTGTTGAGACCTTATTTTGGATAGGCCCATGTCAGCCATGTCTTTGTGGATGGGCAACTCTCTATTTTCATTGGTCTTTCTATGTTCATAAAGAAGAGCATCTTGTCTTTGGAGATAAAGGGAATGAGATGGCACAGCATGGGTTGCCAATAGGTCATAGTGGGTTTAATACATCCACTGATGGTTCTCATTATTGTAGAGTTGGACATCAAGTTTGTAGGCATGGGGGCTGTTGAGCCACACTGAAGCACCATATTCCACAGGATGATTCTATAAGTGTAAATTTACCTATTTGCAAGAGAATAATGTTCCTGACTTTGTCCTAGTATTTTGGTTTTCTGGAGGACCTCTTGCTTTTGTTTTGGTTAGAGATGTTGCGCAGACAGAAAAGATGTGCTTTTTAGTCAAAAGAACAACTTGTGCAATCTACAGAGACAGTCTGGTGTCCAAATGTTTTGGGTTGTTGATTTCCTTCTTCAGGGTTATAGACTTTGATCTCACACTGGATTGCTTCTTCTGTTTCACTAAGCATAAACTACTTTGAGAACCTGTTGGTTAAAAGAAAAAAAGCTCAGATTGGAGGGAATAAGTAAGTAAATAAAATTCCCCCTTATTTGCCTGTTACATTGAAGGCCAGAACAGATCCTGAAAATAACTCCAGCTACCAGACATGCTTTCCCTTGGTAGAAGGAGTCTTTGCTGATACAAGAAATTAGCCTCCTGTTGGGGGAAGATTCTTTGATGTGCTGACTGATGGTTTGATGTAGCTGTTTTCCTGGGGACAGGCATATATAGTTTCTCTGTTGCTGTTGAGGCTGTCAGAACAGTGGGTGTGTCTCTACATGTATATAGAAAAAAGTAATAACATTTCTAAAATTTCCCATATCTCTGTCTTGACTGCATGTGGAGAATTGCATGTTTGAATTTATACTAGAGAAAACTTTCTGGAAGTAGAACAGTAACGCAGCAAGGAGAGTGTCAGGTTAGACCCTTTCTACCTAGTACATTAGTCTTTTTCTTTCTTTCTTTTAAACTTCAAGGAAATTTATTTTTAAGGGAAGTCATGCAAAATTGGTATGCCCTGCCTACAGTTTACAGGTGTGCAGGCCATTCTTCTTGTAGACTAGGCATGAGATGTACCAAAGATTATTGAAACTAACGCAACAGTTGTAAAAGTGTACACATATTGCACTGGGCTATAAGTAGCTGTAACTATAAGTGGCCCAGTCCACTATGCATATTTGCTTGGGACTAAGTCCTGTGTATTTTAATGCAACTTGCTGCCTAGTAAGTGTGCATAAGATTGATTCAACTCCTGCACAGCCTCTGAAATTAAAAAAAATCAATCAGAATGTTATGTTTAAATACCTGTAGTTTGTTTCTTGTTGGTGCTTAGAAATTTGTCCCATGAAGGAGACTGTAGCCTGTTGCTGGGCTGACCAGACCCCTCCATACTGAAAGGAAAGGGCAGAACAGAGTAGAAAGGAAAGAAGCATGGAAGAAAAAGTAGAGCAGGGGTGGTCAGGAGGACAGAAGAATGAATCTTAGTATTAAGAATCCTGTCTTGTGTTATCATCTTGCTTTTGCACCAAGCTACAGAACACAGAATTAGCAGCATTTCAGGTAAGGGGGCATTCTCTGATGGGTTTTGACAGGTGTGTCAGTCCCCTCTGACAGGCCCCTCTGAGTGCCTTCTGGCTGCTCACTTGTCTGTTCCAGAGGCAAAGGAATGGTGTGGATGAGCAGCATTCATGCAAGGGGACTTAGCAGCCATCCATTCCGAAGACTGGGACAGATTTTTGGGGCCCCCCCCCCCCCCCCCGGCGCGCCTTCTGACAATGAGGTCCCTCCAACAAAACTTGCTGCTGACCTGGAGAATATAGCAACTGCAAGTGAATTTAGGCAGAATCCCACATGTCACCTTTGCCAAGGATGGAAGAAAACCAATAGGTTCAGTGGCTTGCTTTTCGTTGGGTGAAGACCTGGTACAGCCATGGGTGAAGGAACAGCAGAATTTGGGATTAAGTGCCCAAATGTCTTTTTTTACAAGCTACCCATCAAAGCTAAGATAGCAGGGAGCTGCAAAAGTAACAGTTGGTCAGCAAATCTGTGATTGGAGCAATACCACATCTAAGAAATATTCAATGACACTCTCCCCTCCCCATCACCAAATTGACAATGATAGACAGAACGACCTGTGTTTATCTGATTTCCATCAGGTACACAGCGTTCTGGAGCAAAGCCCACTGGCATAAACTTGTGGAGCATTATCCTCGGCAGCACTAGGAATGTTCTCTGCTGAATTTGGCGCCAGTGGCCAAAGTCAGCTTGTTAGCTGAAGTTCACACAGACTTCTTGCCAGGCCTGCCCAGAATACTGTCTCCTCTGGCTTCCTGCGGTCTTGCGTAATATTTCCTCATTTGTGTAACTGTGTGCAATTGGTCCAGATGCTCCATTGTTGCATGGTACATTTCAGAGGCTCAGTGCTGCAAACTTGTACCTGGGCCGTCCCTGAAGATCGTTCAGTCGGGGACATTGCTCATGCAGATGTCTGCAATGTGAGGTTCTAAACCATAAGATGCAAAGTACAGGGCATGTTAATTAAGAAGTTTATGCAAAAAGAAAACATCACCTGCTGTATGTAGAAGACGTTATAAGTTTATTTTATTATAATTCTATTTTAAGCAAATATATAGATAGGTTTATATTAAATTTAAAAACAAAATTTATGAAAAGTAGCAAAATAAAATTATTAATTCCTAACTGGCTGTGGTTGCAGTGCTTGCTGATAGCCTTCTAACTACTTGAATCCCATTGATTTCAGTTAAGGTTGAGTAGCTTGATCATAGCCTATGCACATGTGTTTAGGAACAATTCCCATGGAGTTCAGTGGAGTAAACATACATAGGATTTCAGCCTCATCCTGTGCAGATTTAAATATCCTTGATTTCATGAGGATTAGCAATCCCATCCTAAACAGAGTCACACCTTTCTAAACCTATTGACTTTTTTTTTGCCCGCCGTAGGGGATTTTTTATTGCATTTTCTATAAACTACAAAGAAACAAGGAAGGGTATACTACAAACTACAAGTGAAAGAAAAGAAAACCTCTAAAAACTCAAGAGATGGTGGTCATTCACAATGCTTACATAATTGGTTTATAATACATTGGCTTATACTTACTACGTTAAGTGAGTACATAATTCTTATTGTTTATAATAGCATCTCCAGCAAAAATAACTATATAAACAGCTATAAAGAGAAATGCTTCAAATTCATTTAAAATAGGATCTAGAGAAAATCGTAACTCATTTTTTCTCCTTTTTGTTTCTCAAACGATAGCTTAATTTAGGGGCAGCCGCCCCCAGATCAGAAACTGAATCCTCATCGGAAGGTGCCAGTGCTCCTTCTTCTTCACTTCCCTTACTGCTGCCATCTTCATCTCTATCCTTCTCCCCTGCCTTTGCAACAGAGTCAATTCTTTCTTTCTTGTCTTTAAATTTGAAGAGCATACCTTCAGAAACGGCCCATCTGTAGGGAATGTTATTTTTCTGTAAAAACGGTGCCAAGTCTCTGTATTTCTTTCTCTTCTTCCTTATTTCAAATGGAACATCCTTCAAAACTTTTATTTCTTTGTCTTTGATCTTCAGGTTGGCTCCGTTTGTTGCTCTCAAAACTTGATTTCTTACTTGTCTCCTGGAGAATCTCACCACAATCTCTCCTGGCAGATTATTCTTTTTTATGAAGTCAGAATACAATCTATATATCGTATCTATTTCATTTTGTAGAAACTCTGCTTTTAAATCTGCAACCAGATCTAATAAATCGCACATAGTCTGTTTTAGATCTTCCCTTTTGCTTCAGGGACCCCCTGAAATCTTAAGACATAGCTTGCTTTTACCATTTGCAGCTGTAGAAGTTACGCCTCCTCAGTTGCTCGCTTTTTCCCCATCCCCTGCATTTGTTTCTGCAGCTTTTGTGTGTTGGCATCTACTTCTTTAAGCTCTTGCTCCATTTTTTTTGTCTTTTTAGTAGTTTCATTTAGTTGGCTTTGTTGTGCATCAAATTTTGCATGGAGCAATGTCATTTGCTCCAGCAGAGGGTGCAGAGCCTCTGTCAGCATATTTTGGAAGTCTTTGGTAGTGTCCTGTCTAGGACCAGAACTCGCTGGGCTGGCATTTCCGGCAGGGAATTTCAGTTTCGATTGCTTGTCCTTCTCCTCCTTCTTCGGCGCCATGTTTGGGAATTGTTTACTTTTTAGAAATTTTTATCAAAGTCTCAAGATCCTTTAAAATTGCTTTGTAAGTTCTCAAAAGTTCTTTATTTTCGTCTGCTCGCTTTTTCAGTCCACTCCCCCTTGTCCACTTTTTCTTTTGAAGGGGAGTTTTTCCCCCCTTCTATTAGGGGGAGGCTTTCAGGTTGCTTTCTGGTGTCTTTGCTTAGACAAACACTCACTTTTCCGTGTAGATCTTGCTTTTCTCAGTTAAGTCGCCCGGCCACCAAGCACTTGTCTCGGTGTGCTTTCCCGTGTCCATTTCGGAAATCAGCGGTGGGACCGTCGGGGCATAGATCGGCCCCCCTTTGCAAGCCGTTTGCCAGAGGAAGGGCCCTCCTAGCGCCCCATGGCTATGGAGCCCATTGCAAGGGCTCCGGGGGGATGCGTACAATTGTGCACCCTCCCATCTGCCGGTTCACGGTCCACATCTCCTGGAGCTCTGAGAGATTGTGGCTGCCATTTAGGAAGCCAAAACCGGAAGTCTCTAAACCTATTGACTTCAATGGACTGTAGGTGTACCTAACACTGCATAGGATCAGGCTGTGAATCTTTTGAACCTTTGTGGATTTTTTAGATAAAGTGAAGACATATATTCTAAAACAATTTTTAAAAATAATTAAACAAAAATGCAAAGTTACAAGGAGGAGGAGGAGGAGAAGATATTGGATATATACCCCACCCTTCACTACCGAAGGAGTCTCACAGCAGTTTACAATCCCTTTCCCTTCCCTTCCCTTCCCCACAACAGAAACCCTGTGTGGTAGGTGGGGCTGAGAGAGCTCTCTCGAGAACTGCCCTTGAGAGAACAGCTCTGAAAGAACTTATGACTGACCCAAGGATACATCAGCAACTGCATATGGAGGAGTGGGGAATCAAACCCAGTTCCCCCAGATTAGAGTCCACACTCTTAACCACTTAACCACAAAAAGTCAATCACAATTGACCCATTCCTGAACTTACATATACTACAATTAAACCGTTAAAAGAACACAAAGTTAAACATTCTTCCATATTGTAAGGAACATTCATAAATTCAACAAATTGTTTCCATATTATTGGATTTATTTATTTATTGTAAGATTTATCATTTTCCTTGTGGAATAGAATTTGTACTGTTATTCTAAAATACTTATAGCATTTTAATGCCTTTTAGTTTTCATGCATGGAAACTGACACATGAAACACTTGATGGGGAAAATGAATTCAAAATTACATTTGCTTTTATGATAACAAAAGTTATGCTGCTTCTTTGACAGAATCAAGGAGGCCTAACATGAAATGGTCCTAACAAATTTAATAGAAGCTATTTCCAACAAAGTTCTGTGGGAATAATATTTCTAAAAATTATTAGCAAGTATATGTGTTGTTAAATATTTTGTACGTGTGTATGTGTTTGTGTGTGTATATACTCAGGAATCTAAAGGATTCCAGGACAAAACAGGTACATAAGAACTGTTATTATGTGGATTTTCTAGTAAAATCATCGCTACAGCTGCCAGTCATAGCTTTTTTGACATTCATTGAGGGGTTTTTTAAGATGGGGGGGTTTAATTGTGTTGGGGGGCAACAGTGGGAGGGCTTCTGGTGTCCTGGCCCCAGTGGCGGACTTCCTGATGGAACCTGGTATTTTTGGCAACTGTGTGACAGAGTGTTGGACTGATCCAACATTGGCTTCTCTTCTTATGTTTCCATAGAGCACTGGGCAACACTTCATATATGCCAGCAAAGCAGGAAAGTAAAGATTACAAAAAGGTTATAAAACTTGATCTGGGGGGGAGGGGCTGTAATCGTCCTCTCAGAAGGTTTGAAGAAACAGTTAATTTCAATGGTGACTGGACAAAGGGGGCAATTACAATCCCACAAATCAATGTGAAAAAATTATTGTTCCAATGGGTCAGGATTGCTTTATGTGTTCTTAGAATATTCCTTTTTTGGTAACATGGGATAAGAGACACTGTTAGTATAGAATAATAACATTTGTAATCTGATTTTGTGTCTTCAGTAATTAATGTGTCCCTGACTCAGACCAAGCAATTCCTTACTAATTTGCAAGCACCACTGACTGTACCAAAGCAAAGATCTGTGGTATACCCCATAATGGCCACACCCATATATTATGCTTGTAATATTATAAAGTACAGAATATCTGGACTAAGAGTTAGATTTCGATTTCTGAGACCTACTTTCAGTTTTACAGAGCAGTAGACTTGCTCCACGCATGACCTTTAGTGAGTCACTTGTAATTTTTTTATTAAACTACTGTGCAGAATTTATGTATAATTATCCTACAAAAAATTTCCTTGACACAATTCGATTGGTCAGACATAGCCAATGCAAAATTTAAAATAATGCTGTTTAACTAGAGATATTTAAACAACCGAATTCTCTGAACTAGACATGTAAAAGAAATAGTTGGAAAACTTAGTTACGTTTAGAAGTAGCATGAGTTGTGCACCTAACCTGTGTTTATGCTGTTTATGTAACGCTGGATTACGTATTGTGTTATAATGTTATACTGGAATGTATTCTAAAAATTTCAATTAAAAATATTGGGGGGGGGAAATGTATAATTTTATAAACCTATGTTATTGTATCTTTTTGCATCAGGTCTAATGATTGTAAATAATTAATGTGTGTAATAATACATGTATGTGGGAGGGTGGTGGTGGTTTGTTTGTCTTCTGTACAGTAAATGTAGTATTTCTTTTTTTAAAAAATCTATCCAAAGAATTTTAGTGATAAATACGGGCTCCATTATTTAGCTAGAAGTTTCTCTGAATTGTGTGAAGTGCCATCAATACTGTAGTAAAGAGGCTTTTAATACATAGATATGGCAGCTGACACAATTCCCTCTTTAGCTAGGGCAAAATGCTTGGGCTTGTGTTCCAACATCTTTTTTCTCTCTTGGTTGCATGTGATCCATATTTAGACTAGCATATAGTTATACAAAGTAATCTGCTTTTAAACATGGGGAAACACCCTTTCTTGCTTATGTAACAACAGCATTGCACTTTATGCCAGTTTCAGTGAACAAACCTGTCTGTGATCTCTGGCAAACATACATCCAGCAGCAAAAGGGGTATCAGAGTGATATCTTTACTGGGCTCCCTGCGTCTGTCATGCAGCTTATTGTGCCAGTGAGATACTGCTCTCCACCATATGCATGTTGAGGCAGATAGGTCTGTGTCTGTCTAAAGGTGCCTGGGTGTTCAAAGATAAATGGGAATAAGTCACAAAACACTGGCAGTTTTCTGTCTCACATATGAATATCTTGATGCAAAAATTCTCGCTCAGTTTTCCAGTGTGGCAAAGCTGGCATAAAACTTTGGTTTTGCTTAATTTGAGCCATGGATTCTTGTGTCTGAGCTCCAGAAACAATTTTTAGTCCAAGGGCTGAGCTATGTGAAGCAGCCTGAAAGTAAAGTATGCTTTTTACAGATGCACTGGTGAACCTTAAAAAAAAAGTTTTGATCAATTTACTGTCCATCTGAGATGTGCAAGAAGGGCTAATGGCATGTACGATGCAGAGGCTGGCTTCAGTGCAAGCACATCTGACTTACTTTAGGCCACATAGATCTATTCTTAGTGAGCATAACAATAGCTGTACAAGGTAGGCCAGTACAGTAATACCCATATTGTAGATGGGGTGCTTGCCTGCTGAATGACCTAGTGAGTTAATGTTTGAAGAGAGATTTGAACCATCTAGTTTATGATGTTAGAGTGAAAATGTGACAAGATTCTTACAAACTTCAAATTAGTCACCAGCTGGAGACTCACTGAAGGCATCGTTGATTGTAACATTGGGATGCTGATCCCCCCCCATTTTCCCCTGCAGTTTTACCCTGCTGAGCAGCAGGTGTAGGCGGAGCGGGGTGGGGGGAGTTCTCCCTCCGAAGTGGAAGACTTGGCTTTCCTGATGTCAAGTGAATGTTCAAACTTCCCTTAGGAGGAAAGCTCTCTATACTTAGGAAGCTAGTATGGCATGGAGAAAGTAAGGCTAGAACCAGGCCCATAGCTAGATGGGGGCAAGGGGGTACACCCCTGCAGTTGTGCCCAACCCCCTCTGGGAGGATGCCAGAACCCCTCAGTGCAGGTGTGGAGCCCTCAGTTTTGAGCAGTTTGAGATGGGGATGTTCCTTTGGTGGGGCCGGGGAGGAGATCAAGGAAGCGGAGTGGGCCAATGGGCTTGGAGGCTGACCCTGCCCTGCACCGCACCAGACA
>NW_015166431.1:1192707-1217674 GCF_001447785.1 Gekko japonicus | reverse complement strand
TTTCATATGTGGATGGGAGATGCCGCTCTGATTCCTTCTAGCTGAAGGGGAGTGAGAGCACATGAGGGAGTCTGGGTGGAGAAGGCAGAGCAGGCCAGGTTGGGGTTCCCTCTCTGCAAGACAGGTGCCCTGAGTGCACGCTTTATGTGGCAGGTGAGCACTAGGTTTCCACCCAGCTCTAGAACATGCTCCCCAGAGAATAGAGCACACCAGGCAAAACGAAAGGGGAGTGGGGCTGGAGATCAGGCCCCCAGGACTTCACATTGACTTATCCACAATGTTGCTCCACCCCATGTCTCTGAACTCCACCAGAGATGTTGGTTGTCACTCCCTGACCTCTGGAATGCGTCCAGTGCCTCTCTCAGTTCTGCATTACCTGTTGCCTGCTCCCAGAGGGCTGGATCCAGGCTGGAGTCCTCTGCTAACTGAATTAGGAAATGAGCCCCATTGAACTTAGTGGGACTTACCACTGTGTAACCATACACTCTCAGCAATTGCAGCAAAAATCAAGCCTGTTCATCAAGGAGAGATGCCAAATCTGGGTTAAGATTTGCCTGTGTAATGTTCCCCTTTGGCTGTGTGTTCCCAGGCTAGAGTACTCACTCAAGCACCCGTTCTCAGGTCCATTCAGCAGAGACAAGGTGGCTCCGAAATCAACTGTTTATTTGCAAGGGGACAACAACTACATCCAGCAACTACAGCTAACATACAAAGCTGGAAGCTGAAACAACAGCTCCACCCAATAGGACCAAACTAACCACACAGATATCGGGGGGATGGGGAGCAGACTGTTCCTTTACATATATACATAGATACAATAAATGTACCACAGCCTGGAAATTTGGGGGTAGAGCCTGAAGAAGATGGAGTTTGGGGAGGGAAAGGAGCTCAGTGGGAATATGATGCCATAGAGTCTACCCTCTGAAGCTGCTATTTTTCCCAGGGGAGCTGATCTCTGGAGTCTGCAGATCAGTTGTAATTCTGGGAGAACTCCAGGCCTACTTGGAGGCTGGCACATGGCTGGTCAGGCAGAAGGGGAAAGTCTAAAGCTGGCAGTGAGGTAGCCAGGGAATCATGAGTCCAGAATGAAGTCTGTGGGGCACAGCAGAATCAAAGTAAGGATCATATCAGAAATCTGAATGAGGGGGTGGGGGGGACAGTCTGAGGCATGGTTGAGGTCAAAATCCCCAAGATAGTCCATGGAAAAGATGAGGTGTAAGTTCAAAATAGGCAGGAGCCCAGAATCGGGATAAATGCATTGAGCTCAGTCTTGAGACAAGTAACCCAGACTGAAGGGCCCAGCTGCCGGCAGCAACTTTATATTTCCAGACTAGATCGTATTGGGCCCATTCAGTCAGCTGTTCCCTACAATTCTCGTTGCATCCATCCAGGTGGATCAAACTGTGTCCATGCCTCACATAGCCCAAAGTGTTCCTATTAACTAAACAATATGGATACATTTTCAAATTTAATAATTTGAAAACTCTCTGGAACATAGTTTATCGAAAGACAGGATATGGACATTTCAAATAAATTTGTACCTTCTAAATATAATAAAACTTGGAGTTGCACAGCCTCATTTGTTCCGAAGCAACATATTATTTTAGGGCTGTGACTCAAGGTTAGTACTAGCATTGTGCTTATGCATTTTCTGTTTCCATGAATGGGGGGGGGGCAGGGGAGGAATTACATCTTAGTTGTCAGACCTTGTCCCAGCTGAAATCAACAGTAGATGTGCAGACCGGCTTCACCTTCCTCCTCTTTCATTATGCACATGTGTGTTAAAAAAAAAAAGCATTCTGGCCAATGATTAGCCGGCAATCTGAAGCCAAAGTGTTCTTGAAGGTACATCATTGCTTTTTATTGTTTCAAACGAAAACAAACCTTTTCCCAGGAGTAAGCAGAAGAGTTTTTTTCTCCTCTGCTAACAACAGGGAAAAGGATTTTTCTACCCTCAGTAAGAACAATTGCTGCCATAATTCTGGTCCCATCTCCCACACAAAGAATGACAGAGATAAGATACAGCCAGCATCATCCCTTGATAAGAAGGGGGCAATTTTAAGGACTTAGAAAAGCCTGAGGTTTGCTTTTCCTTCAACTCTTATGGAAAATACAGGGTGATAGTATAGTTAAGGCTGCTTTTCTAGGCAAAAAGAAACATGGGGAAAATATCGGACTTCAGAGGTTAAGTATTATAAATTACACACAAAAAATCATTATTGTATTTATAACTGTATGTGAGTTTCAGAATTCATGAACTAGGAGAAATGCTTAGGATCCTGGAGATACAGGATGGTATCTCACTGGGATCGTCCATGGAGTCCAACTGGGCAATGTTTATATGCTTCCTTTCCTGAGCTCTCTAACATCTTCAGGCCCCCGGTTATAAATATTTATGTCTTTAGTAACCAAACAGCATGAACATCATGTAGAACCACTGTTCTTCTGAGATCTGGAAAGTCTGTTTCTTGTCACTAAACAGCTATAATTCTGTATAAATGGGAAGCATGACCAGAGGTTTTGGATTATGCTCCTAGATTATACAAAATATTATCTTTTGCTGAGAACTAATGTTTTATAGCAACCAGTTAGGATGCAAGTTTGTTTAGGAAATATGTAAATTTCAAGACTAGGAAACTATTTAAATATTTTCCTTAGTGACTTGAAATCACCAATTCTGTTTAATCTGCATAGCTCTACTCTGCTATAAAACCAGTTGCTTACCAGTTTTGCTTGCAGAAGCATAATGGAGAAGAACTTTACAAAATATGTTTTTAAAGGCAGCTTTTAGTAGCTAGTATCTCTGTATCTGTGTGTGTAAAGTGCCATCAGATTGCAGGCAACTGATGGTGACCCCAGCAAGGGGGTTTCAAGGCAAGTGAGAAATCGAGGTGGTTTACCATTTACCAGTTTGGTGTAGTGGTTAAGTGTGCGGACTCTAATCTGGGAGAACCGGGTTTGATTCCCCACTCCTCCACTTGCACCTGCTGATGTGACCTTGGGTCAGTCACAAGCTCTGGCACAGCTGTCCTTGAAAAAGAGCAGTTTGTGTCAGAGTTCTCTCAGCCCCACCCACCTCACAGGGTGTCTGTTGTGGGGAGGGGAAGGGAAAGGAGTTTGTAAGCCGCTCTGAGACTCCGAGTGAAAGGTGGGGTATAAATCCAATCTCTTCTTCTTCTTCTTCTTCTTCTTCCTCTTCTTCCTCTTCTTCCTCCTCTTCCTCTTCTTCCTCTTCCTCTTCCTCTGCAGAGTCTTCCTTGGTGGTCTCCCTTGCAAGTATTGACTCTGCTTAGCTTCCAAGATCTGATGAGATTGGGCTATACCATGCTGCCTTCCTTCCCAGTCAGTATCGGTGCATGAGCTAAAATCTGTTCTCCATTCTCAGTTATAGCTCTACAGTGAGCCATTTGGCAACCTGTCTGTCTTGGATATTCATTTGTAGGGTGGGAACAATATCATGCATTAATTATACAATACAGTGCAATGGTGCTTTTTTACTGTTGTTCTCTCCATCTTGGAGTCCTAAAATCCTGACCACCATCTCTGACTTGGGAGCAGAACTACGGTAACTTTCTTGATTGCTGCTTCAGTTTTCCTGTAGATATCTGGCCACCTCCAAAATGGCTGCAGCTGTGTATCCTATGGGCCCCGAGTCACTGGATTTTCTCACCATTCAAGTGGAGTGATAAGACCACAGCATTCAAAATGGTACTGCTGATATGTCACTTGGATATAATGTTGAAGAATTTGTGCACATGGTTAAAAATATGAAGATACTATAAGGAGGGAGGGGGGAGGGGGTAAAATGATTGTACAATGATTTAATGTAAGATTATGTATATAAGCTTTAATAATAAAAAATTATATTAAAAAAAACTTGGATATAATGTTTAGGAGTGATGAACCTACTTGAGACATCATGTGCATCTTCTTGATAACTCAACAAAGACCACTTGCACCTCCATATCCTTTTTTATGGGAGTACGCCTGTAAGTTTATCAGGAGATGAAAACCACAATGTTGGAACATCTGCTTATGAATCAGACAGAGGTGTGTCGAGCAGCTTTTAGGGATTTTCAGATAGAGTCTGATTCATGTGTTGAAAAAGAAATTGGCCAGGATAGAGAAATATTTCAAATTCTTTTAGGCTTCTGTGATGAATTGTACAGAAAAGCAGGGTTTTTAAAATGCTACTTGTATCAGAGAGTCAGGGAGTTCAAGAGTAAATCTTCCCTGGAGAGAAGAGCTTAGGTGATTGGCTGCTCTACTCACTCTCTGATTGACCAGCATCAGCTGAGAGAGAAAATAAAACAGTTGATCTGGAGGGGGAAAAGGTCTTTGGCCAATTGGTCTTTTGGTGTTTGGTCTGAAAACTAATGTATGGATCACTAGCCAGAAGGTTTGGCTTCTGTGGGAAGAGACATTTGGGAGTCAGTGTTTTCTGACAGTCAATGGTCAGATAAGTACTTCTACAGAAAGATGAGGAGAAACCCCGTGGTCTAAATATATTAAACTGCTATGAGGGAGAACTTAAAGTTCTCAGTCAGAAAAGCTACAGAACAACCTTATATACATAAATGATACTGGAGAAGGATTTGGCAGGAGATCTGGATAGTTGGAGTGAACTCCCATTCAAGCCAAATAGTAAAAGGAGTTATTGCGAAAAGGAGAATAACTTCCTGCAAGTGAAAGGGGTTGGGAAGAGAACCCTGGTCTGTGATAAAAGGAAGACACTTAGGCACCTCAGGAGTTAATGTAAAGCTGTATTATCTAAAAAAAAAACCCCTGTAACATTTGAAGAAAGAGATCTAGAAACATCAATTAGAACTGTGTTGATGCTGAATTATACTAAACAAAGTACCTCTCAAAGAAAGAAATAGCCTTGAAACAAAACTACAAATACACTCTTGAATGTTCTAAGAATTCAACTCTACATATATCTTAAAAAGTTTTTTACCTCAGCAATCTCAAAACCTTGATTATTCCATTTATACATATATTCCCTGCCTGTTTAATAAAATCTTTATTCTGTTTTTGGAAGCTGATTTGCCTCAAGTGCCATTTCTCAAGGGTTTAAAGAAAACTGGACAGCTCCTGTATTTTCAGTAGAGTCCCTGAGCTGAGAAAAATTGCCTAAACTAAATATCTAACACAGGGTGGGACAGTCAAGTCTTGTATGATAAAGAATATATATATGCTACTGGCCCTCTTCACATGGAGGATTTGCCGTGGGAGAGCGACGATTGCATGGCGGATTATCCGGGTGCGATCACACCGCAACTTCTGGGAAGTAGAGTGCACCTGTGGCAAACCCATGGCGTACCGCTGAAAATGCGTGATTAAAAACTACCTGCTTGAAGGTACTAGCAACCGGTTTACCATGGGCTGCCTCCGGAGTCCCTTGGTGTTGATGCGCAGGTGCGGAGGGACAGAACCGTGCTGCCAACGCATGGGATCGCGTTATGGCGGCTCTAATTGCAGTGGTGCAAAAAGCCCCGCCTCCCCCCCACATTATCCGGCCCGTGTGACCAGGGCCACTGTAAGGCAACTCAGTCACTGAGGGGAATTGAAGATTTGGCGGGGAAAATCTGCCAGACTATGTGAGGAGATACAGGGGTTCGTCATATAACCAGGTTTGTAGGATTTTTGAAGTTTTCATAGAAACCTGTCTGATGTTAGGATGGTCTTCACAGAAGCAGCTGCCCAGCTTGTATTTCTTTGAGCAAAATCCAAACCTTGGGGCTGTTTGAGACTTCAGTGCAGAAAAGAATGTGGGGGGCTGTCAGGCGATCCAGTCTGTTAGGGCTCAGGTCAGAACTGAAATTCTGTTGAAATTTTGCCAGTCGTTGATACTGACTTGTGCCATCTTATAGAGAGGTGGTGGTTGTCTGAATTCACCAACTAGCATTGCTCATTGTTGCAAAACAGTTTCACTGATAAAGAAGATAGGGAAACATGACTATTCATTCTTTTGCATGCATGAGATGTGCCTTTTTGATAACCATTTCAAGAGTATGGCTCCATAATGGGTTTTTTTGTTTTTGTTTTGGGGTGTTTTTCCCCCACAGCTGAATCCACTTGAAGAACAGAGAAACCATTCTGCTCCTGTTCTTTTTATGAAAAGGAAATAAATAATTTCTGCTCTGTAGTCAAATGACATGCAAACAATTTCAAGCTTACTTTGTGGCAGCAGCCAACTGCTGATATGCAAATCAAGACTGCAAGCAGCTGCTTATAAATGAGCAGGATATAAGTTTATTATATGTATATACCACCTTTCTTCCTTATATATTCTCATCTGGCTATTGATCAGGGTAAATGGGAAATGAAGACCTTGCTCTTTTCTTAACTGGGCCAGGGACAAAGAGGATTAGCTTCTTGTTCTTGTGCAGGTTTTAGAAGTCCTGGAAGCATTTCTTCCTAGGCCACCCATTCGATGGTTCTCTCTTGCTCTGGGGATGAGCATGCAATTTCTGTTGGTGCTATACAGTGTAAGAACTTGGTTGTTGTTGCTTCTACAAGTGCTACAGTAATTGATATGCCAGGTGATTAATATTCTAGGTTTTTAGTATCAGTGCTGCTTCTGCCCAAGTGCTTTGGTGAGAAGAAGAATGCAGACGCAAAGACCTCTGCAGCTGTATGGCTGTGATGCTGGGAGGGGGAGCAACTTCTCTGGTTAATGTGGAGAATGAAACGAAATGGCGTACAATTTTTGTGTCTCTTTTAAGAGATGCTGCTAGTGGTGAGACCACTTCAGTTCTCAAGTTTTCAGAAGACCTGGCTACTTTTTTGTGGTTTCAATTCAGAGTTTGTTTCAGAGAAGAAGAAAAATCACTTCTTTGCTTACAGAAAACCCCAAGCAGGTGGCATACCAGGCCCTGAAATGCCAGTGTTTGGGGATACAACTGAATAGTGCTCCTTTTTCTTCTATCACACAAATACAGAGTGATGTCTTTCTCCAGAAATCCCATCCGTTCATGCCTATGTATACTGTCTAGGGTTGCCAACCTCCAGGTGGGAGCTGGAGATTTTCTGCTATCACAATTGATCCGCAGATGACCAAGACCAGTCCCCCTGGAGAAAACGACTGCTTTGGAGTGTGGACTCTATGGCAGTATACCCAGCTGAGGTCCCTCCCCAGGCTCCACTCCCAGAATCCAGGTATTTTTCAACCCGGAGCTGGCACCCCTAATGCTATCCTGAATTCCTTGGAGGAAGGGTGTGATGAAGATGTACTTAATAATAAATTTCCTGTCCAAGCCCCTCAAATGCATATGAACCTGCCAGATCAAAATGCCCTCTTTCTGGTGTTGTTTTATCATTTCTTCAACCACATAACCTTTTATGAATTGCTACCCTCTTTCTGTTCCCTATAAATCTGTTGTTTTATCATTTCTTCAACCACATAACCCTTTATGAATTGCTACCCTCAATAGAAGTATCTCCTTGCTCTTTTTCTCTTGTTCTGTGTCCTGAAGGCTAGGCTGGAAGAAATGAATGCTTCCAGAGTAATGGGCCTGTTGTTTCAAGGTACCAAATGGTGGTTTTGCAGTCACATTTCAGAAACAGAGCTTTAGGTGCACATTGCAGCTAGTTTGTTCCAGAGTTTCTCTCTGAGCCAAGCAAGATTGTTTTTGTTGGTGGGTGGCTGAATGAGTAACATGTATAACAATGCAGAAGGAGATAGGACTGGTGGCCTTCAGAGACTTCCTTGGAGTACTTGAGCATTTAATTTCAGCTTCTTCTTTTACGTCATGTTTACATGTAAGACCATTCTTCATTTCTGGTCCAGTGATGTGCAGAACTAGTAAAGCCATGATTGATTACATGAAGAATTTGTTCTGTGTATTACTAATTTTCATAATACCTTAAACTATTTTGTTGGTCTGCTACTGAGCTAAATTTATTCTGTCTGCATACATTGGAGTAATGCATCAGCACTGGAGTGATCCAATGTAAATGCTGTGATTTCAGCTTTATGAAAGGAATTGTTAAATTTTTATGCCGGTTTTCCTAGTGTTGAGTGTGGTTTAACAGAGTGATCAAAGCAATCCAGAAGGTCTTCAAATAAAGATACAATTAAAATAAATCACTATAAAAATTCATTGTGTGTGCACATCAGATCATCTCAACTACAAGTCAGAATTGTCTCAATCAAGTGGTAGTTTAAACAGAAAGTTGGAGATACTGGGTGTATGTAATGGATTCCCATGGTATATAACTGTCTTTGGAATGTGCTTTGAATGGATGAAGGAATACTGGAATCACAATTAAAAATTTATAACAAAAAGCCCAGAGATTAAAATCTGAATTTTATAAAATTCATGAAACTGCCTGAGAATTCTGATTAATCTTTCCCCCCATTAACAATTGCCACAATGGAAAAAGACCGCAATTTAGCTCTCTTCAGAGATAGGAAGCAACAGAGATCTGTGCACATCGCAAATGAACTTCTTTAGGCCATTCTAAAACTGCCAAAATTCTAAAACAAGGATTTCCCAAAGCTTAAAATAAAACTTTATATAACTAGCATGTGAAAATAAAACTGTTTTAAGGAAATCAAACCTTTGTTACCCCTATCTTGTTAATGTATTATTTTGCAAGGTGCTGTGGTTCCTTTTCAATATCTACCTTCACAACTAGCTGCTACTATTATAAGAAGACCATTTTGAACACAATGAAAATTGGTGTTTTTTTTCCAGCTCCATTGGGATTTCTTCAGTTAATGGAAATGGCTTTGTCTTTGATTTGCCCCTTCTCAAACATCTAGTTCATCATATCCATATCAACATTCTCTTGGACAGTGTTCTTCATTTGTTCACAGAAGCGATGGTCCTTAATGTTTGAAACCTTAGCCTTTTCTTTCAAAATTTATTTAGGTGTTTGATGCTGTTTTCAGAAGAGACAATAGAGCTCTCTCTCTCTCTCTCTCTCCAGAGTTTATTTTTTACCTGATTTGGATATTGCAACAAACTGCTGTTTTGTACAAACCAGGTCCTCATTCAGTATTTGCTCGGTTAAGGGAATAAGGAGAGTTTGTACTCATCCTCAACACACAAATATTACTTGATTATAGAGTAGAACTGCTGTGTTATGCTTCATGATATCACCTCATATGCAGTTGGCTGATACAGTGTTACATTACAGAGAATTATTGGAATTAGGTGTCAATGAGGCTTAGAGCTAGTAGTGTATGTAGTAGAAATAGGGGCAATGGGAGTACTCTTTTTAGAGGGACCATGAAATTAAAAGACGCCTGCTTCTTGGGAGGAATGCTGTGGCAAACCTAGACAGCATGATAAAAAGTAGAGACCTCACCCTGCCAACAAAGGTCTGTATGGTCACAGCAATGGTATTCCCAGTAGTAATGTATGGCTGTGAGAGTTGGACTATAAGGAAGGCCGAGTGCTGAAGAATAGATGCTTTCGAATTATGGTGCTGGAGAAGACTCTTGAGAGTCCCTTGGACTGCAAGGAGATCAAATCAGCCAATCCTAAAAGAAATCAACCCTGACTGTTCCCTGGAAGGCCAGATACTGAAGCTGAAGCTCAAATACTTTGGCCACCAAATGAGAAGAGAGCACTCACCGGAGAAGATCCTGATGCTGGGAAAGATTGAAGGTCAAAGAAGACGGGGACAGCAAAAAATGAGATAGTTAGACAGTGTTATCGATGCAACGAACATGAAAGTAAGCAAACTCTGGAGGACAACAGAAGACAGGAGGGCCTGGCGTGATGTGGTCCATGGAGTTGCGAAGAGTCGGACTTGGCTGTGCGACTGAACAACAACAACATAATTTGGATGGACACTAATTATTTCATCTGGAGAATACCTTTTTGTTTCCCCCCAGGTTATACTTATTTATTGACTATAATGTGATCATACATCTGTCCTTTGACAGCATAGTGTTCTCCATCCAGTCTGACATACCTTGCCCTGCATTTTGCTTTTAAGCATCTGTGGAAAGAATGAGGTTCATGAAAAGGCCATCTGCTTTGCTTACAGAAAATCCCAGGTTCAGTCCATAGTATCTCCATTTAAAAAGACAGGTAGTAGCTTCCATGAAAGGCTGTAACTTGAGATCTTGGAGAGCCACTGTTAGTCAGAGTAGACGCTACTGACTTTGGTAGACCAATGGTCTGAATTGGTGTAAGGCAGTTTCATTAGTTTGTCTCTTAGTAGGACCATAAAATGTGCCTGGTGTTTTTCAAAATGCCTTCATTAGCATGGCATGGTCTTCACTGAAATCATTGTGAGCAAAGATTACTAAAATAAACCTCTACGTTCACTGGTAGTAACCTTCTGAAAACCAGGGCAACAACAAGGGGAGTCTTCGCCCCCTTGCTCTCCTTGTGAGACTTCTGAGGGCATCTGGGTGGCTACTGTGTGAAACAGGATGCCAGATTATACGGGCCATTGGTCTGCTCCACCATGGCTCTGCTTATGTTCTCATGCTGTATGTTTCAAAACCCTTAAAATAGTTCTCATGAAGCTCTTTTCTGTAGCTGATGCCACTCCTATGGCTCTTTTGTACTTCTGTAGAGTTGTGGAAAATGTACCCTGCCAAATATGGGGACTTGTGGTAACATAGCTTTACCTTTTGCATCAAGTGCTAGCTTATGCTTCTTTGACTGCAGTCAGACATGCCATTTGGCGCGGTCGGGAAGCACTCCTGTTTCATCCATTGGTATTTGAAACTGAGTCACTCAATCAGACATCCCAATATAATCCATTTTGCTGCGGGCTCAGCTCATCACTGCGCAATCAGATGGCATGGATGGGTGAGGGTTTTAAATTTTTTTGCCTGCTTTTGTGCATGCACATAAACGAGGGTGCAGTTTTTTGCACATGTTCTTTCCAACTTCTGGGAGTTGAATCTCTGCTTTGACCACTCGCCAGTCCTTCCACAGAGCACTGTGATCCCTTTGGTTCACAGTGAGCTGTGGTCACCTGAGAGAGATCACTCCCTTTCCTGCTCATTTTCAAAGCTGGCCTAGAGATGGGGATGATTATGCAGTTATGCTCATATCACTGAGTGAGTGGGGGGAAATGGCACCTAGTAGGGATGGAATGGGCAAACCATCCCAATCGCCTGAGAGCATGCTTGAGTGAACAGACTAGGGAAAATCCATCCGCAGCCCATTGGCAAGCATTAGGACTGGACTTTCCCAGGTGTCGTTTTACTCCATTTCAGGGGCAGACTGGACAGGGTGCCAACAACTGTGCAAACTTTCACCGTTGTTTCTGTCTGACCATGCACTTTAGATCTGTCAGGCATCTGCATCAGTCGGATCTAAAGGCACATCTGATTGCAGCCTTAATGCAATAAAAATTTACCCTACAGGTGTCCTGCATCACACAGCTGTGGAGGGGGGAAAGAAGGAAAAAGAGACTTTTATTTTTGTTTTACGTCAGATTCTACTGTCTATTTTGAAAGTAATATAAAACGTATTCATATGAAGCTTCAAAGTTACCCTGCCCTCCTTTTATAGCTCCTCTTCAGTCACAGTGACCTCAGTGGGTTCCCTTGGGATAGTGGACAGGAACAGGGTCCAGTCTGTTTTATATAACTAAACTTTGGGAGCTTAAAATGGACATGTCTGTTAGGCACTGCAAGTCTTTGGGAAAGTTTTAACCTTTGAACTCCTTGCTGGAATATGAAAGGGGGAGGGGGATTCTTACAATCCTGATTTAGATATCACTGTTCTAAAGCTGTTAACAGCAGTGAGGTTTCATTTTTTCCCCTTTTGCAGTAAGAATATGTTCTGAAAATATGTTTGCTGGCCTCTGTTCACCTAGGATTCTTCCCGTGTGGTGTGTAGCCTCTAGAGATTCTGTTTATGAGTACTGTGTAGTCTGTGAGGATCATTAATTTTATATTTAAATGTATGTAAACAGGATCTGGCTTTCCTGCGTATATTACATACGCAAAACTTCCCCAGTACTTCCATGTTTTTCATGCCCTGGCTTATGGGTGTATCCCTTATGTCCATTGTAGGATAAAGAGTTTGTCAGCATTTCCCAGCATTCCCACATGACTGGAAACTGATTTGCTGTTAACAGTTCTAAAGAAAGACTCTGAGCATCTACTTTCAACAGACTACAATGACATTTTAGCAACTGTGAAATCATACTGCAAAAAGCCTTTTCCACAGTTGTGTATTCATGGGAACATTTGCGTAGTGCTCATCTGTAATAATTA
The DNA here is from genome assembly GCF_001447785.1 of Gekko japonicus. Lineage (NCBI taxonomy): Eukaryota > Metazoa > Chordata > Lepidosauria > Squamata > Gekkonidae > Gekko > Gekko japonicus. Next base: position 1,205,472 of record NW_015166431.1, on the reverse strand, counting down.
TTACAGCAATAATTGTTACAGAATATTTTTGAGCAGCTTAGTCTGTACGTTAAATAATCAAAATCTTGCTGTTTTATAATCATTGTGGCAGAAGCCAATTGAAAATTGCGTATGCACTATTAAATCCCACTCATTTCAATGGGAGAGTTAAGGAACTGCATATATTTCTCCCACTGAGATCAGTTGTACATTAGCTTTCACTGGATTGTGATATAATGCTGATTATTTGTTTAAAGAAACAATGGCACCAGTAGTTAGTTTTCCTTGCCTACAAGATTTTCTCATGCGGAAGGTCAATGCTGAAATATTTGTTCATTGGTTTGTTTATTGCATCTCTATTGTACTACAGTTGCAGGAAGATTGGGTTGACCTCTTCAAAGATGTCATTTTACTTATCTTCCTCTAAAGCAATATATTGAAGACCTTTGATAATTACAAGGATAACCTCTCATAGAAAATTAAGGGAAATTTAGTATCACTGACACATCAGTCACAGAATCCTGGTTTAATATGTATAAGAAATTTGATCCGATAAATACATTTAATTACATATGTAGGCAATTTATATGTTGGATCCAAAAGTTCCTTACATTAAGTGAAGAATTTTCCACTAATTGAATACTAGTAATCATGAAAGTGAACCTTGGATCCATCGTATATATATAGCTGTGTATGCATGTGTAACTGTGTATAAAAGTATAAAATTTGTAGTAAATTCTGGAATCTAGAACTTTCTCACTTTGAACAGCATTTTTTTCAGTAAATTAGACTATTCCAGATAGAGAACCTTAGAGAACTTCCTATCTTATATGAACCTTCTGGTTCTTTCATAACATCCAGTAAAACTCTGGTATAATTCAGTTATCGTGCCAAACCATGGTTTATATTTGCCATAGCTAATTATGGTTCAAATTTACACATGTACAACAGATTAGTTGTGATTTAGAGTTGCTTTTCTGCTTTTGTTTGTTTGACATTTTGGCACTTATGTTCATTGTCACCTTGTGATTCAACATCTCTGATAGCTGTACCTATGTATCAACAATGTACCTGGACAGCAAAATGCATGGGAGCAGATGGAAACAGTGTCTCCATGCCACTTATCGCTGCTACTGCCCATTCCCCTTTTCCCTCCATAGCATCTTCATACAAGCTGTCTCCCCCACAACTTGACAAGCCCCTCCCCCTTTCCCAGTTAGCCACATTACACAGCTCAGCTGGGAAAGTGAAGAAGCCCTCTAAAGGGACAAAAGGAGATAATGTTGAGCTTAGCCTCCCCCCTATTCCTGTACTGGCTGCAGGTGGAGCACCCACCTGGACAGTCTCCTGCAGTCACTGTGAGATTCATTCCTTGAGCAAATCTGCTTGCCCTGCTGCAGTGTTTATTGTATGTCTGTTCTGGTATTTATGATTTTGTAGGTTTTATGTTTTATTATATATATGATCCCCCCCCCATTCTACACTGCTGAGCAGTTTTTATTGATATATGATTGACACCAACAATTGTCTCTGGCTTTCTGCAAACTGTGCAAAACTGAATTATTTCAGAGGGCTTTTCTGCACAGGCAATAGGGTTGCATTGTACTAAATCAGGGGTGGCCAGACTTGCTTGATGTAAGAGCCACATAGAATAAATATCAGATGTTTGAGAGCTACAAGACATGAACAAATATTACACACATTTTTTATTGAAAATAATGCAATTTTGCTTTTTATTAACATTACATGAGACTGCCAAAAATAAAAATAAAAGGGATAAAAACTGATATTGATAATAATATTTATTTATTCAATGATATTTAGTTGTTTCCTGATGATATTTATTTATCTGGGAGAGAGGTGGAAAGAAAGAATGAAAGAGGTGGAAAGAAAGAGAGAGAGAGAAACCAAGAAAGCAAATAGATGGGGGAGGGAAGGAGGAAGAGAGAGAAAGGAAGGAAGGAAGAGAAAAGAGAAAGAAAGGTGGAAAGAAAGCAAATGGAGGGAGAAGGGAGGGAGAGGTGGAAAGAAAGCAACTTTAAATGTGTCCTCCAAGCCCCCCCCATGCCCCCACGCCGGCTGGCTTGGCTTGGAGAAGGCATTTAAAGGAACAAATGCTTTCTCCAAGCCAGCTGGGGGGGGCTTTGAGAATTCATTTGAAATTAAAGTTGCTTTCGTTCCCCCCTACCTCAAGCCTACCCAGGAAGGGGAACACTGGCTGGGGAAGAGAAGCCTCCCCTTTGCTTCCCCAGCCGCCCTGCTGGGAGTTGTACAATATGCGTGAAAGAGCTGAATGTGGCTCCTGAGCTGCAGTTCGGCCACCCCTGCACTAAATGAATCACAAAGTTGCTTGAAAAAATTATTAGGGACTGTGGTCTATACTACTGTGTATAGCTTGCTGAGGCTGCGATCATACACACAATTAGATCCGCCATAGGCGCAAATACCAGGCAGATTTAAAGGGCGCAATCAGACTACAACATCTGGGAAGTGCCCTGCAGCCATCGGCAACCCATTTTGCTCCATCACAGAAGCAGAGTAAAAGGACACCAGGGAAAATCCGGTAGTAAATGGGTTGTGATGGGCCACGGATGGACTTTCCTGTGTCTGATCACTCCAGTGCACTCTTATGGAATCGGGATGGTCTGATCAGGCCATCCCGACTCCGTGCCGTTGTTTTTCCCCCCTTTGCGATATGCGCATCATTGCAAACTCCATTAGGAACCCTCAGTGCGGAGATGCAATTCATCAATTCCTCGTTTCAGTGCATTGGAAACAATCAACAACAAAAAACCCTGACTCACCTGCGATTGTTTCTGATCATGCAGTGGCAGGCTGTGCCTACAGTTTCCAAGGACTGTGTGATTGCGCAACTGCGGGTCAAATTCCTCTGGAGAAAATAGCCTCACTCCCCCCCCCTTTTTTTTCTGGCACATGTGACTGTGACCTGAGACTAGGATCCTACTGTGGAATTTTGCATTATTTTATGTCAAGTTTGCTTGAGTTCTCTTTTTAGATTTCTAGTTGGTTCTACAACCCAAATCTTATTTAATTGTTTATTGAATGTCCCATCTCGAAGACTGTATTGACTCACTCTGTGTAATTTGCCTTGAGTCCTAGTGAGAAAGGCGAACTATAAATAACATAAATAAATACATCTACAACTTCTGCCAGTCTGTAGATGTGTTCTGTAGTTTTTCAGTCTGGAGAAGCCACTCCAGTTAAGCTTAGCTGTGATGTAGCTATTCCTGGTTTTTATTTCTTTTGGACATTAATTAAAACGCATCTTTGTTCCTGCCCATTTGGTTTACATACTGTGTGTTTTTAATTGCTCATACAAAATAGAACCTAACCTGTGGATTTTTCTCCTTTCTCACAACAGTGGAAATATAATAACTGCTTTGAAGTCTTACATTTGTATCTGCTTGAATATGATAAAAAAATTAGATTCTGTTGTCCAGCCAGAAGCCACAAAATGTATCCTTACATTAATTTTAATAGCTTAGAGAATAACATCAACATCAATGTTATTGACATCAAGGGGCTTCTGGAAAACTGACTGTTAGTGGACTGGCAGTATTTCAAATAAACCCACACAATAATTATTACTGCCCCGAAGTTTCTGTTTGCTCATCTACTTAAAATAAGGTCATGTTTAGTCAATTGAGGTCCCTGTGTAGTGGCCTAGAGGCAGTCCTTTTTTGTTTGAAAACAGTGCTAGTTCTCATAAGGTTGTGCTGATTTTGCACCAAGTTGTCCCCCCCCCCCAAACAAAGGTGCTGGTATTCAGTAGTGGTGAGTACTGTCTCTCTCACACACAAAAGTCCCTGCCTAGAGGTGACTAATGCTTGCCACTAACAGCCATACAAATCTACAAACTTTTGTACTGGGCTTACCGTTAACAGGCTTTGAGTGAAACCATTAGAGATGAGCATAGTGAATGTTTTAATCAAACCTCAGCTTTCTCAAGGGAAGGATTATGAAAGAGTTTTACATAACATGAACCAGTTTAATTCAACTAATATACTTCCCATGGTTGACACCCATTGCATTGATTAAATCACACCACAGTGTTTTAGTCGCTGCCTGTGTAATTCTATTTTAAATATGTATACATCTCTTTAGTGCATACAAAATGTACCTAAAATAGGTAGCTCACAAAATAAATCTGTGTAATCTTTTATTAAGATGTATCAAATGGACATTCAAGCACACCAGAACACTTCCATCTGGCTGGATGTCTCCTATCTCAGCCAGGAAGCCCAAAAGATATCATAATAAATATAGGATTACCAGTGGGAGAATTACTGTGGAGGGCAGAGTCCTGAGGAGAAAAATTCTAAAAGAAAAATAAGGCCTTGCCTACATACCAGAAGTTCTGGTCATGGACTTCCTGGCAATTCCTAGAGCTACCCATAAAGGACAAGGATAGCTCTAGGAATTACCAGAAACTTTGTGGTAAGATTACCATAGAGTTTCTGGCAATTACTAGAGCTATGCTTATCACTTCCATGTAGCTCTAGAAATTATCAGTTCTGTGGTCAGAACTTCCTATAACTAGATGAGGCCTCATTTTAATTTTTCTCCCCAGCATGATTCTCCCCCCCCCCTTGGCCCCAATTTCTGCCTGTCGATCAGCTGAACATTGGCAGGCAAGGGCTAAGTGGGCAAATGGGAACTCTATAAATGGAGTGGAAACCTGCTGAGAGGCTTTCCCTGCACAGTGTGGAAAACAAAGAAATGAACTGAAAATTGTGGCAAACTTCACATGTGCAACAATCTGAACAACAATGAAAAAATGTGGAAGAATGGTAGATTGCTAACTGATTAGCACTGATCCATAAAGAACATTTAAAAAATTGAGAAGAAATTTGAGTGGCGAGAATTTGTAAGAACCCCAACTAATCTACAAGATGTATTCAGATCTGTTGTCTGAGTTTCCTATTTTTTAAAATCCAGTTATTGTCTCTTAGTGAAAACTTTTTCTACCTACAAGAATTTACTTGGGTAGGTGGGGCCCAGTTCAGCCACAGGGGGGTATTTTGTTGCATGTCCCCTCCTTTCCTGATCTGTGTAGGTGAATTTTCCATTACTCTTGTAATATGTAATCTGTGAATGACAACTGATTTGTGATGACTTCTCTCTTCAGAAAAGAAATAGGCTAAAAAAATTCTGAATGGACCATCTCATTTGTTTTCTTAAAAGTTATTGTAGGCCACTGACCTTGTCAGAATGGCACTCCGAAGGAGCCCTCTTCAGCAGTATGAGGACTGAATTGGGCATCTGCAGTGGAAGAATGGAATTGACAAAAATCACCCTCCTCCCACTGGACCCAACCGGTGTACTGCTTAAACAAAGAATACTGGGAACAATATATTCTGCAAATGTGACTTAAAGAGCATTAATTGGCTTTCATTTGTCTCTGTTAATGGACAGGGCAACTGCTGGAGTTGCTGTAAAACAAATTTGTTGTCCCTTTGTCAGCTGTGCTAGATAATGAAATAAAAGCTAAATTATCTCCAATTAAAAGTAATTTGCAGACAAGCAATGGTAAAAATACAACAGCAGCACTTGCCATTAGCAATTGAAACAGATTGTATCCTCTGAGTGCTTGTAATTCACTCTTGTCCTCTTGGTTTTGTGTTTTTTAATCAAAGCAATTTTACCGGGTGAGTGTGATGCAGTAAGACATTGTCTGTTTTTTTGAAAAAAATCCCAGAGCAAACTTCCTGCATTTCTGAAGTATTCTTAGCCTTTTGTTACCATATCTTTTAGGATACAACTTTGTATTGTCAAAGGGTGCGGTCAATCTGAGGTAATGAAATGAGCGAGTCATAATTAGTCTTTTTTAAATGCCATCAAGTAACATCCGATTTATGGTGACCCCATAGGGTTTTGCAAGACAAGAGATGTTCAGCAGTGGTTTGCCATTGCCTGCCTCCGCCTCATGGCCCTGGCGTTCCTTGGTGGTCTCCCATGCAAATACTGGCCAAGGCCAACACTGCATAAACTTCTGATATCTGATGAGATTGGGTTAGCCTGGGTTATCTAGGTCAGGGATAAGTAGTCTTAAAACATCATAAAGCTTAACTTGGGATGGAATGATGCAAGGGGCTTGTGTGTGTGTTTTGAGATGGAATGATGCAAGGGGCTTGTGTGTGTGTTTTCTTTTCCTGTTCTGTCAGGGAAGCAAAGAATTTATTCTGTGAAATGCTTTGGTGTGTATTTCTCCCTCTTCACTGCTGCTTATTATTGGGTAGATCTGTTTACTAAAAGGAAAGCTTAACTGCTCCATTAAGAAAAAAAATGCTCTGTACTTGCGGCTTGTGTGTGAAATATGAACATTCCATTTATACTCCATGGGGCTGTTCTGAGCTGGCTGAGCTTGGCAGCTAACCTCCTTTGCTTGCCAGTTCCCAAATGTCAAGGACAGTTAGTGTTGCAGTTTCATTATGGTCTGCCAAGGAAGAAGCTGGAGGATGGCTGTCCTTTGCTACTTTTCCCAGCTACTGTTTCCATGTATTATTTCATACAGTCATCATTACTCAGCCATGCTCATCAGGATATGATACAGAAGCACTCAATGCAGTTAATCTGGAGCAAACAGACAGAAGTTGATGAGACGTGTGCTTAGCACCCCATGTAAACCTGTGGGGATGGGGGTAGTGCACTGTTTCATATCTTTACCTGATAACCATTCATTTTTATGAGAAAGGCAGCATTTGGGGAGCTCTGCGTCAGTGGAAGTTAAAACATGCATTCTTGTCCTGACAGCGTGGCATCCTGTGCAAAATCTCAATAGGACGTCACAATGAATACTCAATTGTATGACTATCCCCCCCCCCCGAGTATGCCATGGACAAAAAGAGAGAGAGAAGGCTGTTTTACATTCTCATACAAGTTACAGTAATGTCCAGTAATAATTTTATTTTTTGTCTGTAAGGTGCAGAGCTTATGGTCAGGCATGGTTTTGATTCTTTTGCCCTTATCTAACAACTAGCAGTAAAGCCCGTTGTGAAAGCAATACAACGAGATCTAGAAAGAGGCTCTGGGGCAGTGCTCTGGCTTTGGGCAAACAGTGTCAATTTGCTGTGGTGACCTCAGTAGGGTATAATGACAGAGTCCACTGTTTTCTCCAGAGGAACTGATCTCTGCTACCTGAAGAGCAGTTGTAATTGTGAGTGATCTGTAGCCCTCACCTGGAGATTGGCAGCAATTGTTACCCAGGACAAAATGGCTGGTTTGGAGGGTGTAGTCTATGGCATTCTACCTGTCTGAGGTCCCACCCCTCTGCAAACCCCACCCTCTCCAGGCTCCACCCCTCAAATCCCCAGGAATTTGTCAGCATGTAGTTGGCAATCCCATCTCCTTCCCAGCTAACCATCAACCTACCATTATCTGCCCCTTTGACTTCAGCTGACTTCTGCCCTCCCTTCTGCAGAGCAGTTGTAATTCTGAGTGCTCTCCAGCCCTCACCTGGAGATTGGCAACAATGGTTCCCTATGTGGGACTGACTGGTTTGGAGGGTGGAGTCTATGGCAGTGTACCTGTCTAAGGTCCCACCCCTCCTCAAACCTCACCCTCTTCAGGCTCCATCCCTCAAATCTCCAGGAATTTCCCATCTGGTGTCATAGGGTCTACCCTCCTAAAGCAGTCATTTTCTCTAGGGGAACTGATCTCTGTCATCTGGAGATCAATTGTAACAGTGGGAGATCTCCAGGTCCCACCTGGAGATTGGCAACCCTAGGGGGAAGTCAGCTGCACAGCAGGGGGTTGAAGAGAATGGTTTGATGGCTGCTGGGCCAAGATTGGCAACAATAGTTCCCCAGGAGCCCCATCGTAAATGCACCAAACAATTCCTCAAGATTTTCCAAAACACTACTCTGTTTTGGGCTCCTGGGGAACTTTGAAGTAGCACCAAAGCTTTAAGATCTCTCCAGCTGTCACCTGGAGACTGGCAACAGCTTGTCTGGAGTGTGGGCAGTATGGCATTGTATCTGTCTGAGGTCCCCCTCTTCCTCCTCCTCCTCAGACCCCACCCTCAGCAGGCTTCATCCCTAAAATATCCTGGAAGTTTCCAACCTGGAGTTGGCAACCCTATGTCCTTTCCTGGCAACCATCAGCCAACCTTTATCTGCCTGTCTTAAGTTTTACACCCCCCCCCACAGCCTCTGCCTAGGGAAAGGGCAGTCTTTCCCTGCAGTGGTAACCAAAGCAGCTGACATCATTCTCCTCTCCCCTATGAGGTATGTTATGCAACTGAAAATTCCAACTGCCTTGCGGGGGGGGGGAGTTTGAGGTGTGGAATGGAGTGAAGTCCAATCAGCTTCCATATGCAAATAACCTTGGAATGCTGGGCGGGACTGCACAAAGCAGCCAGTCAACCCAGCCAGTGTCTTCTGAGTGGCAGTTCTTCCGGCCTAACACTAAAGGGGCCAATTTTAGAATTTTGGTGCCCACTACTCAATTATAATAAGGGAGAGATTGCTTACAGGAATAATAGCCTTCACATGCTCATAGAGTTCTGCTACTTGCAGGGACATCCCATTATCCAGAAGGAATGTGCATAGTCAAATGCACATTGAGATCAGGTTCCACCACCAAGGTGCACATATGCAAGAGATACATGCCTTCACCTGACATGGAGATGCAAGGCTACATCTGTTCTTACTTGCAGGCTTATTTTATTTTTTTAAAAAAATCCTATTCATTTTTCTTCTGTGACTGTATCTTTTCAGGTGATGCTTTGTAGTGATTTTTGAGACTCCAGCACAACTGCAGCACAAGCTTTCTTATGTAAATGGATGTATTGCTGTTGTCAGACTGACCTGGTTTGGATGGGTAGATTTTGATATGGTAGTGAAGTGTAGCATCCCACCTCTTCCCCCAGCATCACAGTCTCAATCCCTCCCCACCCCCCAGCTACTGTTAAGAAGGGGGGGAAACCAATCGCAAGTCCTCAGGCATGTTGTTCATTTGCTGCAATTTGTACATACTCGCTGCAATTTTTACAGTATGACAGAACTTCAAAAACAATGTACTACAACTGTATTCCCTTTATGAAAGCACACACTTGACCAATTACAGGTACTTCAACCCTCTTTCCTTTGGGAAAAATGTCCTCCTGAACATTCGAATACAATGCAGAACGGACAAAACAATATATACAGTAAACAGTGCAATACACTAAAATCTGGTTATTTTATTTTAATTTCATAAAGCGTGTCGAACTGTGTCCTCCCTGCATTTTTGCCCTTCCAAATATCCCAAGTGTGTGTGTTGTGTTATGGTTTTTTGAGCAACCCAAATGTATTCATAGAGATAACAGGAGCCTGCCAAAACAACCTGAGAAGAGGGTGAGAGAAAGCTAGTTGTCAACATACAGTAGCAACTGTACTCTGACTTCTAAGAATAAACAGGCAGGAGTTATTTGTAAGCTGATTATTAAAGGGCAAGTTTACACTTAACCTCACAAACATACAGGAGAGCGCAGCTCCTGGGGCCCTGATGCAGAAGAGGTAGGCAGCAGTTTTGCAGAGAAGATTGTTGTAGAGACTGAAAGGACAAAGCGAAAGTCTAGGTTATTCAGTTCAAGAAAATACATTGGCTATTTGTTCTTTGGGTTCTTTCCCACTAAAGTGAGGAAATGTCCATGCAGAATTTCCCATGGACAGAAAGACTGTTCTTAGTTGAAAAGAACTCTAGGATCCAATCCAGTGAATGACAAGGTAATGGGAAACAAGTTTATGTACAAATGGGCACATGTTTCTGTCCAGTATGGATAGCGATTTTAAAGTTTTTAAAAATTAAATTAACTTTCTTCTTCTAAACTACGAGAATAGCCCGGTGTCTGAAATGGGAGGTTGAAATTAGGATCTGTCAGGGGAGGTCTCAGCGTTCCAAGCTATTTATCTCTCTTTTTCTCCAAAGGAGCTTAAGTCAGTATACACAGCGTTCCTCTCTTCCATTTCACACTTGCAAGAATCTGTGAGGTAGACCTGTTGGACAGGATGATCATCCCAAGGAGAGCCAGTGAAAGTCAATGCTGATATTACCCAAAGCTCTCCGTTCCTAGTTTGACTCTCTAATCTTGCTCTGTCTGCCAGATAGCTAGGAAAGGGCATTGTCAGGATGTGAAGCCAGGCTGAGAACCAGAAATGAAAACATGGAGATTTAGATGGATGCCCACAGCAAGGTTGAAGTAGGGGCTCTATGTGAAAGCAATACTAATGGAACATTAGAGGCAAAACCAGCATAGACTTGAGGATGGTTTCAGTGGGTTTAATTCTGCTTTGGGCTGTAGCTTGTGAGTATGATTTACAAGTATTTATATTGCATGTTTCCTTTTTTGTTGTCAGCTTTGTGATATCTTGTAGTTACAGTAACCAAGTTTAAAAATAGACTGGCCTTGAGTTGGAGCTGCAGACAGCTTTGCTAGGTATTCCAATAAAGGCTGCTTCTTGAGATTCTGCTGGAGTCAGGCTTAGCAAGGTTGCCGATCAACAATTACTTATTTTACAGTTTTTTGGAGGGAGGTGTACATTTTCAGGGAATGTGGCTTACTTTAAAAAATCTAAGAATTCTTCACTAACAGGAAGTTTTACCATTTAGGAGAACAAGATAATCCTATAGAATCAAAAGTGGGGGGGGGGGGTGAGGACCAGATATTAGTTATGAAGAACACCAGAATGAAAACCAAGGGCATTTGAAAAAGAATATCCAAATTCAGCCCCCACTTTTAATATGCTGAACAGTTAAGGGTTTTGGAAAGGGACAGCTTGAAGCATGGCCATTGGTAGGATCCTTAATAATTGCATAAACCCCAAATATTTGTATTTATGCCAGCTTCATTGCATTGAAACCAAACTGAAGGAGCCAGTCTGTGGACACAGCACACGTTGGGTTTAGTTTCACTGTCCTTTTTGGGGTTGTTGGTGCTTTTTTATTACCAAATGCAGCTGATGGGGCTATGATTTGAAGAGGGAGAGCAGCACAAGAGGAGTTAGGTTTCATAATACTTCCCACTCAAGCTAGTTTCCAATTAAGATCACCACCTCCAAGCTGCTGTTTTCCTCCACTAGAGGAAATTTATGTGTACACATAACCTTTCTGCAGCAAAGCTAAAAGGATCTTCGGCAGGCTGCTTTTCAATCAGAAAGTAGTGCAAGGGGAGAGGGTTAAGAAGGGCTGCTCTTGAGGTTGATCTGGAAAATGCAACTGGTTCAGAAAGCGGTTGCAACGGTCCTCACAGGAACTCCATTTAGAGAGCACATTCACCCAGTGCTCTGGCAGCTGCATTGGCTCCAGATTGCAGACCAGATCAAATTCAAGGTTCTGGTATTGACCTTTAAAGCCCTTAATGGTCAGGGACCAGCATACCATTGGGACCGCCTGTCCTTGTACATCCCCCACAGAACACTATGCTCGAGTGACCAAAACCTACTGGTGGTCCCCGGCCCAAAGAGCATCCATCTGTCCTCAATCAGGGCCAGGGCTGAAAAATCCCTGGCCCCAGCCTGGTGGAGAGATCAGGGCCCTACAGTATTTAGTGCAATTCTGCAGGGCCTGCAAAACTGAGTTGTTCCATCAGGCCTATGGTTGAGGGCAGTATAGGGGTCTCAATCAGTAAGATCTAGCAGATTGGCCTCTCCCTTCCCCCTTCCCTTCACCTTGCCATTCCGCTTCTTCAGTGGATTCATGCCATCCTGATTTTATATAACTGATCATATTGTATTGTATGTATTTTATTGATTAAATTATTTGATATTGGAAATTTTAATTGTATATTTATAAACTGATGTTACCTGTTTGTTTGGAAAGTGGGCTATAAATTAAATAAATAAATAAAGTCTCTACTTTTATAAAGTCCTAGTAAAGAGTCACAGAACTAGATCTAAGCCCCAAAATCAGCACAAATGGTTCATAGACTCAGACACTCACTTCGAGATAGCTGGGTTTTTTTTAACTGCCCCGAAAGGCAGAATTATTGAAATTTTCACATGTTTTGCATAAACAAACACAAAATAAACATATAAACATACACACACATATGGGGGTTATTATTCTTTTAAACAAACATTATGATTATGCCTAATCCACCTTAATCTCTATTCTTGTATATTATGTTGAGTAACCATCCAACTCTACCTCAATCGAGTATATACTTTCTAATAAACGAATAGTCTGTCCATTATAAACTTGCCTACATGTAATTATCATACCAATAATAGAACCTTGTCCAAGTATTATGGAATGTAGAGTCTGTTAAACTTTTTATCAAAAAAGTCAATTTATCCAATTCCACTGCCTCCAAAACTTTATTTATAAATTCTCGTTTTGTTGGTATCTCTGTTGATTTCCAGTATTTAGCGTAACGAATTCTAGCTGCCGTAGTTAAATATACAATCAAATAGTGATCATCTTTGTTGGAATTTTCAGGTAAAATGTTCAGCAATAAGACCTCTGGTTTAAATTTCACTCCTGTACGTAACACCTTTTGCAAAACTTCATGCACCATTACCCAATATTTCTTAGTTTTTTCACAACGCCACCACATATGATAAAATGTGCCAACCTTATTTTCACATTTCCAACACTTCTTAGAACATTTTAAGTCAATTTTAGCTAACCTTTCAGGTGTTACATACCATCTATAAAACATTTTATAAACATTTTCTTTATAAGGAATAGCTTTATTTTTTTTCTTCCATATTTGATCCCACTGCTCCAAGTTAATATTATGCCCTATATTCTGCACCCATTGAATCATATTCCCTTTCACTATCT